>NC_133417.1:62037500-62337738 GCF_049350105.2 Macaca mulatta | reverse complement strand
TTCTCCAGCTTTACATTTCTGAAATTAGGATATGTCTTACCATCTATGGATACGTTTAATATGGAAATTTTTCTTGAAAGGCAGTTAGTAAATCAATGATGCATATTTTAATTGATGATACCTTATCATCAAATAAATAAAGTAAAGTGTACATTATTGCTGTGTTTGGGTTTTGCTTTCAAAACAAAGTTATTGTTTTGGGTCTTGTTTTTCAAACAAAATTATTCTATAGTCTTGCAATTAAGCCAAACAGCCTAGAATGTATAAAATACATTTAAATATTAAAAATACAGCAAATAATATCCAACAAACACCTACATTGCCCAAAGTAAAGAATCACTGTAAAAATAAGTCAATTGTCAGAGCTTTGGGCAGATTATGCATGTATTCATCAAATGTTTACTGACTAGCTCTTAGGAAAAAGCCACTCTTCTAGGTGCTAGAGGGGCACAGCATAAATGAGAAAAGAATTCTGTCTTGGAATTGGGGGTGGAGAGGTCGAGTTCCCAAGAAGAAAAGACAGGTATACATAATTTTAACAAGGCAAAATATGATTATCATAAGAGAGATCCCCAAGTTGTTCTTTGGATTATTTGAAGAGGGGATGCTCATGTTTGCTTGGGAATATCAGACGAGACTTCAGGGAAGATGTGGCATTTAAGTTGGGCCAGGAGAGTGGGGAGAATTTCTGTAGATAGAGGTCAGAACCTGAAAAGGACCATGTGTGTTCAGGAAACACAGCAGTCCAGAGTAGTTGGAGTGCAAACCATAAGCAATAACAGTGATAACTGTAGGAAGCATTTGCTGAGCAATTACTATGTGCCAGGCACTGTTGTGTTTCACTTGGTGATATGCGGTGTTATTGGTCCCATTTTGTAGACGAGGACACAGAAGCACAGTTAAATAACTTGTGCAAGGGGCTAAGAGCCCAAGCATCACCAGTAGTCTTTACTTCTTTTGCAAGCAGGACGCATGTAAGAGCACACACACAGTGATGCTCAGCTATGAAAGAATGCTGAACACAGGTCAGGGGAGGTGTTGCAAACTTATGTTAAAGGTTAAAGAGTTTGGAGTTTATTCTGTAGCTGAAGTGACAACATTCTCTAGATTTGGAACACTATGTCACTACCATCATGGTGTGTATAGTAGAATTGAACCATAATGGTCTTTAGTAATATGGTACCAGGAAGTTTAGAATTGAACCATAATGGTCTTTAGTAACATGGTACCAGGGAAGTATAGAATTGAACCATAATGGTCTTTAGTAATATGGTACCAGCGAAGTGTAGATTGTGTGTCAAATTCTAGCATCTTTCAGGGGATATTTAAACTCCTAACTTTACATAAGACTTTGCATTCTCAAAGATGTTTTCTATTGCCTATGTCATTTATCTTGATTCTCATAATGATGTGGCATTTCTTCCTGTATTGGTTACAAGGGGAAATGTACCCCAAACTGGCACTGATTGTCTCAAAGCCCTATGGCTAACAGGTGGTGGAGCCAGGGAAAGAAACAAGGTATCTGGAGCCTAGATAATTGCTACTGTCTTCTGCTTAGTCCTTGGCACTTTCTTCTTTTTACTGGTTTTGTCTCAACAATCCTCCTTTTTACAATCAGAGGTGTAAAGAAGCATGCATATGAGAATTGATAGGTTTGCTTGACACCGGAAGTCAGTTCTCTTAAGTAGGAGATAGTATTCTTACCAAGAAAGAAAAGTGGACCATTCTCTGGCTGACATTAGCAGAAGCAGGAGGTCGGGTGTTTGCCCAGTAGCTTCTGTAGATTTCCATTGATGAGTAGGGAGCAATCCTAGCTGGCTACCTCTGGAAGCTCAGTGTCTGGACTTCATGGCAATTTCGCTAGGCTTCTCTTTCAGGAACTAGGCCAACTGTCCAAATCCCTTGGGCTAAATCATTCATTTCACAACCTCTTCCCTGTCTCAGCTTATAAGTAAAATAAGATGTTCACAGTGCTTGGCTAAAGAACAAGTGTCACTCTTTCTCAATTCAACATGATTTTTTTTTTTTGCCATATATTTGTTTGTAAAATTTCAATGCTTATTTCAAAGACCTTCCACTCTGTTTTGAGTCAATATCCAGGCAAAGGAGGTACTGGGTAGTTCTCCGTTCTTGGGGTAGACAGCACATTCCACTTTTAATATGGTCTTAAATATCTCTAAATGTAAGAAAGAATGGATAGCGTATAAATTTCCTAGGACTGCCATAACAAATTACCACAAACTTAGTGGCTTAAAGCAACCAAAATTTATTTTCTTATGGTTCTAGAGGTTAGAAGTTAGAAATGGAGGTGTCACCAGGGCATGCTTCCTCTGAGACTGCACAGAAGCCTTTATTCCCTCTTCTCTGCTTCTAGTGGTGGCTGTCAATTCTTGGTGCTCTTTGACTTGCAGCTACAAAGTTTACAATCCAAAATATGCCTCTATCATCACATGGGGTTCTTTTGGTGTGTCCGTCTTCACCTGGTATTTCAATCTCTTATAGGACACCAGTCATATTGGATTAGGGCCCACCCTAATGACTTCACCTTAAAAAATTCCCTGTTTCTAAATTAGGTTACTCTTACAGGTACCAAGGGCAAGGATGTCAATATATCGTTTTAGGGGGACACAATTCAGTCCATAAAAGATAGAAGCAATAATTGACAATCTTCCTTTTATTATGGTTAGTTACATACTCGTCATATCACTTTCTCACGATTGTAAATTTCTTAGGCATATGAGCTGAGCTCTAATAGAAGAAATACTTTGATCCTCTTTGGTAAATCCATAGTATTGTTAGAATTATTGTTTTACTTGTGATCATACAAAACTTTTTTTGTCAGTCTCTGTCTTCCCTACTGGATTTTTTTTTCTCCATGAGGGCAGGGATCTGGCTCATTTTTATGTTCTCATGGGATTAGCACAGTTAACAGGAAACAGTATTGCAGAGTGGCTAACCTTGTCATGTTTGGAAAATGATGATATGGATTGTAATTCTGGCTGTTCTGGGTCTTAGTTGTTAACCTTAGGCAAGTGTGTTGGCTTCAGAATCCTCATCTGAAAAGAATGATAAATATCATACTCTTCTTACAGCTTATATAAAATTAGACACATTTTGCATATTGCCTAACTGTTATTATAATTATATACTCAGTAAGTGCTTGCAGAATTGAATTCAAGGAGGCCAAACAGTCTAGTCATAGTTCTGCCATTAAATTACTCTATTTCTTTGGGCAAGACTGCCATCTTTTCTGAGCCTTAGTTTGTTTACCTGCAAACTAAGGGAGCAGATGAGATGACTTTAAGATCCCTTCCAGTCTGTGAATTCAGCTAGTATCTTCTTATGACTTCAAGAATACATACATACACACACACACACACACACACACACGTATATACATATGTATATATACACACATACATATACATAAATAAATATATGTGCCCTCTCCCGCTACATATATATATGTGTATATGTATATATACACATATATATGCAGTCACTCCTCTGTATCCATGGGTTCCACATCTGTGGATTTAATCAATAATGGATTGAAAATATTAGAAAATAAAAATGGATGGTTGTAGCTGTATTGAACATGTACAGACTTTATTTTCTTGTTATTACTTCCTAAACAAAAAACTATTTACATAGCATTTACATTGTATTAGGTATTATAAGTAATCTAGAGAGGATCTGAAGTATATGGGAGGATATGCATAGATTATATGCAAGTACTACATTATTTTATATAAGGGACTTGAGCATGTGTGGGTTTTGGTATCTGTAGGGATCTTGGAACCAATCCCCCACAGATATCGAGGGATGACTAGAGATATACAGATGGAGAGAGAGAGAGAGAGAGAAAGAGAGAGAGAAAGAGAGAAAAGAGAAATGTATATATATATTTGATATATATAGTAAACCAATATATACTCAATTCTATTCTTTATTGAGGAGTCTAACAAATAGTATGGATTTATTAGAGGGCTCTATTGTTATTGGTTTCTCTCCTGTGCTTACTACCCTGCACTGTATGTATTTGATGGATTATGTCAATTAAATAAAATTTGAGAAATATTTATGGCTGCCTATTGTAAGTCAGGCTCTGTGCTAGGTTATGGGCACCCAAAAATGACTGGTATACTATTCCCTGTGTTACATTTGAATCTCAAAACAATTGAGATTTCATATCATTTTTTACAACTTGTAAACAGGCAGGAAAAGAAATAAAATAGAGGATTCTGGTTTTCTAAGAAGTTACCTTATTGCTCTTCTGTAGTTCCTTCTGCTACACACGCACACACATACACACACACATACATAACCTTCTAGACTCTGAAGACAAAAGTGGAGAAGGTGAGGAACATTGCAACTGTTGCTTCCTGCTGACCTTTCTCTGCTGATCCACTTACCATTCTCAAAGACAAGCCCCTATAGGTGGCAGAGCTAATCCAGGCAGTTCCAGATGGTAAGCAGATTGGAGGAGGGTCTATTTGGGCAACACTAAGGTGAAAGTTCTCCCTGGAACTCGTCCATCCACATCTGGATGTGGCTTATCACCTTTATTCAATGGGTTGAGTTGGGACCTCCCTAGTCGGTAATATTTGAACTGGGATGTGGAGAAAGAGAGAGAAGACAAATGAAGCAGGCCAAGGGGAACAGTGTTTTGGGCAGAAGAAGCAGTGAGTGCAAAAGCCCTCAGGAGGAATTGCTTCCTGCCAGAGGAACAGAGGGAAGGCCAGCGTGACCGGGTTAATATGAAGTTGTAGGATCTGCCAGAACATGCAGGACCTTGCAGGATAGAGTAAGGAGTTTGGATTTTATTCGAAGCTCCGGGGAAAATCACCTAGATTTCATGTGGGTGTTTTGTTGTTCCAAGTATTACACAAAATTCCAGTCCCCAAACAGGTTTCTTGCTTTCTAAGAAGTTACTTTCTACAGCCCTGAAGCCCTTGTCGATTCTGTGGGGCTGCCTGTCCACACCCATTGGGCAAGAGTGAAGATTAAGTAAAAGCCAAGCACTGAGTGTGACGCAGGATGCTAGGTAAGGGAAGAGGAAGGAACTCTGTCACTTATTTACCTTGAATTTTGATAAAAGATTTGGATTTCGAAATGGAACTGTGTATGTGGTAGAGAAGGGTAGGGGTAATAAGTGAATTTGACACTAGACAACTGCCACTTTAGAAAGTGAATTTCAAAAGAACACACCAATGCCCTTTACCACCATAAAAATTCGTGGCTCCTCTCTGCTGCTATATTATTTTATGGAGACTTCAGTAGATCTTTTTGAGGAGGAAAAAAAGATAAAGAAATATGAAAGAATTGCCTCAAAGAATGAAAACAAAATCACATTAAGCAAAATAAAATCTTAGCCTGTAAACAAACACCAAACAGCCAGTGGATAAACCAATAATTCTCATTGGTAAGCATAAACAGAAGTATGAGGACCTTTAAAACCGTAAGACATTATGAACTGTATGTGATTGGTTTTTTATAATTCTTTTTGAATTGCTGGTATTTTTAAAGTTGACCAAATAATATATGAATGCATACTTACTATAAAAGATTCAAGCCATACTGGCATACACTTTGAACTTTCCTCCCCATCTTCTCCCACAATGGTTCAAGAAGTAACCACTCTTCTATTAACAGGCTGGTATATATCTTTCTAGTCTTTTATGTCTACACATGTTAGTGTACATATACGTATGTGAACTTTAAGGAAAAAGTATAAATGGGATCACACCATATCTATTATTCCACCTTTTTCTCCACTTTGTCTTAAAAATCTTTATCAGCATGTTAATGTTTATTGTATGCTTTTTAATGGGTGCAAAGTATTCCGTTGAATTAAATTACCATAAATTATCTCACCAGTTCCCTATTAACGTAAATTTAAAACTCAGGTTTTTTGTAATCACAAACAATGCCATAAGAATCATTCTTGAATTGTTTTTTGCACATATGGAAGTATTTCCATAGGGTCAATTCTCTCTCTCTCTCTTTTTTTTTTTTTCTTGAGACAGGGTCTTGCTCCATCACTCAGGGTGGAGTGCAGTGGCTCCACCATGGCTCACTGCAACCTCTGCCTCCTGGGTCCAAGCCATTCTCCTGCCTCAGCCTCTGGAGTAGCTGGGATTACAGGCACCTGCCACCACACCTGGCTAATTTTTGTATTTTTAGTGGAAATGGATTTCACCATGTTGGCAAAGCTGGTCTCGAACTCGTGACCTCATGTGATCCACCTCGGCTTCCCAAAGTGTGGGATTACAGGCGTAAGCCCCTGCGCCCGGCACTAAGGGTCAATTCTTAAAAGAAGATTCACTGCCATTAACTGTCAAAAGTGTAACACATTACATGTTGCACATTTAAAATTTTGATACTGTCAAATTACCTCACTGTTATTATGTCTTTATTGATTTGTATTCCTACCAGAAGAATTTAAGTGCTCACTTACTTGCAATTTTGCCAATACTGGACATCACTAACTTTTATTATTTTTGTTTATTTGGTGGGCAAAAAGGAGTATCTATTTCAATTTTTGCTTTCCTGATTACTAATTAGGGTGAGTTCCTTTAATAAATCTATCAACAATTTGTATTTCAGTTGTAAATTATCTGTTCATAGCTTTTGCTATTTAAAAATACTTTGTTGAGAAGTATAATTTAAAACACTGTATTATAACCATTAAACAATTGTCTGTCACAAATAATTTCTTGCTATCTTTCACTTAGTTTTCAGCTATGAACATTAAAGCTTTCATTGAACAGAAGTTTTTCGTCTTTACATAGCTAATGCTTTCTGGGCTCTTATGTATTGTTAGGAAAAGCATTCCAACCTAATTATATTAAATATTCTATATTTTCTGCTATTCTTTTATAGATTTTAAGTTATTTTTACCTTTTAACTCCTTAAGCTACCTGGAAGTTGCTATTATATTATCATACAAAGCTAAGATTTATTTTTTTTCAAATGAGTTCCAGTCTTATTTATTGGAAGATATATTATTTTCCTAGTACACTGGAATGACTTCATGGAAATATAAATTCTTACATATGCATGGGTATGTTTGAGGAGTCTCTATTCTTTGATAATATTATATTTATAGACATTCTTTTTATTGACTTTTTCCATTTGACAATACAGTTCTAACCCATATAACATTAAAGATAGTTTTCCCAATGCCCATCCTTACCTCCATCTCTTACCTCTTTTATTTTCAGATTTTTCTTGTGCAGTTTCTCTTTCAGATGAGTGTAAGAATGTGTGTCAAATTTTATAAACAAGCAAGCAAACAAACAAAACCTATAGAGATTTTGACTTGTAGTGAACTATTTTAGAACATTTGGGGATAATAAATATCTTTACAAGATGGGCTCTTCTCATATGAGAACATGGCACGCCTTTTCCTTAGTCTGGACTCTAGAATTTTCTTCATAACATCTTAAAAATGTTTGCTAAATTCATTTCTGTTTTATGACTTTTTGGCTATTTTGATGTGTCTTTCTCCCATTCTTACAAGTTCTTTTGTAATAAGATAATATTATAATATAATATATTAACAAATATATAACATAATAACTGCTACTGTATAAGAAACTTGTTTCTCTATATTTGTATGTTGTCTCTTGAATGCTATATTTCAGAAAAATTCTTACCAGGTTTTTGTTCTTCATGAATTGTCCTGGATAATCTAGTTATGAAGCCATATAATCAACAAACTTGACAGTTTTGTTGTGTTTGTTTATAAATTCTATACCTTTTATTTGTGATATACTGTAAAAGTGTGAAGAGTGATGATGGTTATGGTCATTGTGGTCTTCCTTCTTACAATAATGAAAAAATTTACATTTCAATATTAAGGTTAATGTTGGGTGGGTATTTCTGTAGATACTCTTCATTATGTTAAGGTATTTTTCCTTCTATCCCCAGCTTACTTGGAATTTTTAAAAGCAAAAATGAATCTTAATAGCTTGGACATCTATTACATTGAATTTAATTTCTTTTTAATGCAGAAATTTAGTGATTTTATTTTGTTGCCTAAGGTCATGCTCTTTGACTCAAATAGATTTGAATGGACTGATTTCAATAAATTATTCCTACCGGGTGCAGTGACTCAGGCCTGTAATCCCAGCACTTTGGGAGGCCGAGGTGGGTGGATCACAAGGTCAGGAGATCGAGACCATCCTGGCTAACACGGTGAAACCCCGTCTCTACTAAAAATACAAAAAAAAAAATGAGCCGGAGCCGGGAGTGGTGGCGGGCACCTGTAGTCCCAGCTACTTGGGAGGCTGAGTCAGGAGAATGGCGTGAACCCGGGAGGTGGAGCTTGCAGTGAGCCAAGGTCGCGCCCCTTTACCCCAGCCTGGGCAACAGAGCGAGACTCCTTCTCAAAAAATAAATGAATAAATAAATAAAATAAATTATTCCTATATTCAAATAGAAACAGCCCTCTTCACTGAAGCCAATTTCTATTGGGTGTGGCTAATATAATTCATTTCATGGTTGTTATGGCAGCAAGATAAAGATATATATGCATCAGGTTAAAAATAAAACTAAATGAAAATTATCTATCTATCTCTCTATATAGACAGGTAGATTTCTATATGCCTCTATATCTTGATCTTGACATTTGAACTTGATTGGACATATTCTTAAATATTTTATTAATCAAATGACTTTAAAATAAAAATAGCTACTTTTAAAAAAAATACAATAGTCCTCAAAGAAGGAAAATACTCCTGGTAATAAGTGATCAACCAATTACATATTTCTCTTAAAGCCTTAATCTTTCTTGGAAAGGCATCTTTATATTATAGAACAATTGCCTTAGTACAGAAATGTTGTTCATTCCAGTTGAGTTAAACCCTCTCTACCTTTGTCTTAATAGGTTAATGAACAAAAGATTGTTTTGAATGAATTTTAAACAAATCCAGAATTAGGGTTCCTTTAACTATTGGTTATCCTGGTTACTTTGTGTTTCTTTTTAAAGGGATTTTTACTGTTAGGGCTTTATCTCTCCAAAAAGGTGATAGTTGGTAGAAATTGGGGAACTCATTAGAGGGCTGACACTTTTTTTTTTTTTTTTTTTTTAAACAGAGGGATCCAATAGTCTACCATTCTTCACACTCTATATGAATAGTCTTTTCTGTTTTCTATAAGCCTGTATTTTCATTCAGTTTTATTTTTTAACCCGATTAAATTGTGTGGCATGAATGGGAACACAATATAAAGCAAAGCAATTACGACTACTGTGGTTGATGGCAGCACTGAAAATCTCAGAATCCCCCTCTCATGCCTTTTTCTTTTTCCTCTTCTTCCTTTTTTTCCCAGGACATTCAAAGGATCTTACATTTTCATGAGTACAGTTTTAAAATCATTGCATAGACCACCTCTTAAGACTCAAAACAACCCTGATGCATTCACAGAGCATTTTGTATAGATATATGGATAAGTCCACAGGAGAAGCTGCCTTTTAAATCCCACGCACATCCTGACTGCTTCCAAGAGGCCCCAGTACTACTGTGTACCTTCAGCATGGACCCTTCAACATGGAGCCGTCCCTGCCATATGCCCAACATGCTCAAGGTACTCCCCCTAAACCTGAAAAAAAGAAGCAAATGGAATTTTTAAAAATGCAGTTAATGATGTTTCTACGTGATAAGTGCACCAAATGAATGTGTCTACTTTTACATCTATAAGAATGTTGACATTATCTTACTGAGTTATTTCATGAAACACTGATCTAGATAATCTATTTAAAGCCCAAATTGAATTTAGTGGCTTAATCCCTTGAATGATATTGCAATCTACCCATAGCTTCATGATTTGATTGAATTAAACTTGAATAAATCAGAAAATTGTTTCCTTGCACTTGTATTAAAAACATAATAGATTTGATGTATTGCTAGCTATTATTTATATTAGGTTTAAAATTTTTCTTTGTGCTGTTTTAAATATGCATGTCACAACTCTAAGCCAATATTTGGCTTATATCACACTAAGATTTCTAACACAGGGTCTTTATGACCTTTGTTTCTGTTATTTTCCTTTCCTGAGCTGCCTGTTTTTCAGGGCTTGTCCTAGTTACAGATTTTTCGTTTATCATTTTCTGAAGAAGGCTATTACTCTCTGGGGAGTAGTGTTCATAATCCCAGTGATCCACACTGAGTTGGATGAGGACGTCTGTCTACCCAACTCCAACACTCGAATAAGGTGATACATAGGACAGAGCAGTTTTCACAGTCAGTGGATCCTCATATATGAGAGTCACTTTACTAAATTAAATTTACCTTATATAGCTTCAAAGGCACAACATTCAAATATTGTCTATGTGACTTTAACCCATCTCCTACATCAGTCCAGAGACCCGAATAAAAACTTCCCTTCCAAATGAAGGCAAAAGGCCAAAATAAAACAAATTAGCAAACCAAAACAAAACAAAATCCTGTGATGTTACAGGAAGCCAAATACAATCTTCTTGTGCAAATAAGGGCAAACTGCAAAAATAAAACAAACAAAAACTCAACAACTATCTTAAGATCAGGAAGGCATAGAGGAAGTCTCATTCTTTAAGCAACCAGTTACTCTTCTTTTGTGTCTTACAATAATCCAGAAATTTCAGACATTGGCTCTGATGACGATTTTCAAACACATCTTGATTTTCAATGGTAAGAAATTCACACGTATTGTAGCCTTTAGATTTCTCCAGGGTGAGCAAGGGCATCCTTGCTGCACATAAAGGCACTTGGTAATGAATAGGGCTATTCATATAGAATTTATGTCATTTCCTTTTTTAGCTTTTCCTTTTGAAGCCTTGTTACTTAAAACAAAATTCAGTAGACATAGCTTACTTTATACCATGTGCTATTCGTGGGCTATTCTGTCTATTTTTCCCTGCAAATTTTTGTTTTAGATATGTGAACACTAACGTTTAGGGAGTGTATTAGTTCAAGCCACCATAACCAATACCATAGCATAACAAATACCATAGACTGCGTGTCTTTAAACAATAGAAATTTATTTTCTCACAGTTTTAGATGCTGGGAAGCCCAAGCTGAGGTGCTGACAGATTTGATTTCTGGTGAGGGCTCTCTTCCTGGCTTGCAGGAGTCTGCCTTCTTGCTGTGTTCTCATTTGGTGGAGAGAGAGCCCTCTGCCACCTCTTCCTATGAGGGCACTAATCTTATCAGATCTCATCCTTACCCTTATGACTTCATTTAACCTTAAATGATTCCTTAACTTCCTTATAGGCCCTATCTCTAAATACAGACACATTGAAGCTCAGGGTTTTAATGTATGAATTTTTGGGGGACACAACTCAGTCCATAGCCTTTAAAGCAGCAGAGCTAGAATTTGAATCTAAGTAGTGTGACACTGGAACCCTGTTGTCAACCCTCTTACAGCTGCCTAAGATTTTCATAGATGATTATAAGGTTGGCTCAGTTTGTCTTGCAAACCTCTCCACCTTTCTTTCCCTGTTCCATGTTTTAGGCATATTCCTCTCACCTGACTCTACCAAATCTCCATGTTGTAGGCCCTCAGTGTTCATCTCATTTGTACTAAAGATTAATTCCTTCCAAGGGTATTTGCATATTTATGAACACAATGTTCCAAATAAGAGGCATGCCCCACATAACAAATATTAGCTTTTAGAGCATATGGCAGATGAGACGTATTTTTAAGAGACTTTGTCCTCATCTCTCAGATCACCCCTTAGTGAAAATTGTAGCACTTTGGAATATGAGCTTGTAGTACATACATTTCCTACCATATTAATTAATTTTTTCCTTACTAATACCAAGAACACTGTTGTTTAATTCATTTTGTTTAATATCTACTGCTTCCACCTTTCTCTTTTTATTAACATTTATTGAACAATTTTTGTATGTAGGACATAAAGTATACATTTAAAGATAAAAGGTGTTCTTTGCTTTCAAGGAAATTAGACATTAGCAGAGAAACAGACTTGTCTACAACTAACTACTGACCTAACTAGAATATATTAAATCTCAAAATAAGAATCTAAAAAATGATATGACATTTCAGAGAATGAAATCAGATAATACAAAATAATTTTTATTTCATTTTATTTTGTGAACAGTGAGATACTCCTGAAATCTTACGAGTACCTAGATAGCTTGATCCAATTCATTTCCAGAATCACCTCTCCAAAATAAAGGGGAGGCTGAAGGGGAAGAGAGTCTGGTCTATTATAATTTTCCTAAGGTAAATCCTAAAAGAAAAGAGATGTTCTAAACAGTAGAACACCTTTGTAAGTCAAGGATTTGTTGTTTGGAAGTCACATCCCCCTTAAAAGATTACTGTTTTGGCCGGGCGCGGTGGCTCACGCCTGTAATCCCAGCACTTTGGGAGGCCGAGGCGGGCGGATCACAAGGTCAGGAGATCGAGACCACGGTGAAACCCCGTCTCTACTAAAAATACAAAAAAAATGAGCCGGGCGCAGTGGCGGGCGCCTGTAGTCCCAGCTACTCGGGAGGCTGGGGCAGGAGAATGGCGTGAACCCAGGAGGCGGAGCTTGCAGTGAGCCAGGATGGCGCCACTGCACTCCAGCTTGGGCGACAGAGCAAGACTCCGTCTCAAAAAAAAAAAAAAAAAAAAAAAAATTACTGTTTCTCCACCCATTATCACAAGGGACACTTTTGATCAGGATATTAGTGACTGGCATGACACAGGCAATGACAGAACAGGGAACTGACCAATAAAAATAGACTAGGTCATAAATTGGTAATTAACAGGTGTGACCATGTTGATACGGGTTGGTTGGATGTCAGAGCTGCTTTTGACCCTTGTTTTATATCCAGAGATCCCATGATTTGAAAAATTTTACTTGTTAAACACATTTCATGAGTTAAGTAATAAGTAAATTATTTTCCAGTTTCTTAATTGAATGATGATCTATGATTTACATCAGCTTAAGGTCAGTATAACAATGAATTGATACAATTTTAGTGGTCATTTATAAAAATGGGTGAGTCAGTTGGCCTAAGTGCGTGGCCTTATATTAAGCAAATGTATAATTTCCATTTGGCATTTTAAAATATTAAGAATAAATATTAAAAATATTTACCTAACTTTATCAAATTCCTAGGGTACAGTGGACTGCTGTCATCCATTAATAGTGTTGATTTAATTTATGTGCCTCATAGTCTGGAAATGTTTTTAAAATCAATCTCTCTCTCTCTCTTCCTAATACACACACCCCCCCCCACATATACCTGTATATATATCTGTACATATCTATAATTATAGATTTTATGTGAATGTCTTTATAACTGATGTATTCTTCAGTTGCCAAGGTATTTACCACTCCCTTTTGCCTTACACATTTATGTTACACACCTGGCTTCTGAAAACATGTGTTTTTAATTTCCGATTTAGACCGTTGTATGTTTTTGGTGATATCACTTTGTCCATGTCAAAATTCAGTTCCAGTATAATGAGTCATGCTATGATAGAGTTTTTAAAATCTATAATTGGCTTCAACTTTTGAAGCACTATTAATTCAGATTTTACTATTTATATTTGGCAATTTCTACTTGAGTTGAATCCATCTTCACTTCCAGTACGCACACATTCCATTTTAGTTCAAAGATTTACTAACTCTTTTAAATGCTAGTATTGACCTTCGGAGATTCTAAAAAGCACATTTGACTTTTTGTGCCATGTAAAACTTCTCTTGTTGACTTTTGTTTCGATTCTTCCTTTTACTTGCCTCCCCTGCTCCTCCACTGAAACTAGTTCTCTCAAAACTACCTGCCCCCAACCTCAGCCAAAGGAAAAAAAAAAAAAAGCATCTGTGATCTTGAGTACGTGGTGATGGTGCCCTTGACACATATGCACATGCAGGGACCAACAGGCAACATTCTTGCGCCACCTTGGTTTGCCTGTTACCTTCCTGCCCACTCCTTTCCTACCCTGGGACCACTTTCTGATGCTGCTGCAAAGTCTTGTCTAAGAAATGGCAACATTGTGCCCTAAATGTGCTGACTTTCCCTTCCCATTGTACTTTGTAAAGATCATGGGTAATTTTAGTAAGGACAAAGTAGCAAAAGGACAACCAGAAGAATGCTGAATGGTTACAACCCCAGTGGCAGATATAATGTCTTTTTGATGAACATTAATGATCTAGGGTATACTTCAGGGAAAGTACATTACAAGGTCTTCGAGAGAGAACATTATGACCGGCACCTGTAATTCTTGCCTGTATTCACAAGAACTGAATGTCCTCGTGAGCTGACTTTTGCCTTGCATTGCTAATGTTAAATAAGAGAATGGATGGGAAGCAAATGGTAGCACTTGGGGACATTTTTCTTTCTTCTCTGAAGAAAAAAATGGCAAATGGTGGTGTGAATGCAACTTGCCACAAAACATAAAAGTGTAAGAGTTCCGCTGTTTGAGGTGAAAAAATAAGTTTTTTTTTTTTTAATTGTAAAAATTAGCTCCAGGTTCTCTCAGGAGCTTAAAGAAAAAAAGCTTTGAGAAATGGGAGTGAATTGCAAGATAGGGTTTGTGTAACAAGTTCCTCAAACCACAGAGGTCACATGGGCTCTTTCTGCTTTGCTACTTTTGATTACTTGTCAGAGTTGTACTTTTAGCTTCCCCCATCCTGCAAGGCCACTCAACCATGTGCTAGCTGGAGTGATCTTTATTCACAATGTCTTTACAAAGGCTCCTGCAACACAGCAGCAATGGCAATTTGGCGGACTTCTGTGCTGGGCCAGCGTATAGCTCTTACTCCACACTCACAGGTAGCCTTACGATGGACGATAATAGAAGGATTCAAATGTTGGCAGACACGGTGGCTACTCTACCTCGGGGACGAAAGCAGGTATGATTGCTATTTTGTACCTTTTAGAGTGTTCACGTTCTCTTGAGGGCAGAGTGATATGTTTGTCTGACTTCATACTAATAGTGATATTTTAGAGGCTTTGGAATTAGTGGCTGATTATTATGGGCGAAGGAGGTGAGATGCTCAGGGAGCTGGGTGAACCAGTCCAAAGATTTGAGACCACAATCAAACTTTTTTTTCAAGGCAAAAAATAGTTTGTTTTTCTCATTTGGAGGAGTGCTCAGATAAAATAAAAATCATTACGCATAATAAACTTGAAGATGGTTTATATAGATACAACCAGTATGAGAATTAATGATCTTTTCCCCATTGTGTCTCCCTTGATTCTTTCCCTTCCATCCTCACTTGCAGTCCTTGATGGTCATTTCAGTTCATAATCAAATAAGAAATACTTTTTTTGAGGACAAATTTTGTTGACTAATTATCTTCAGCTCTTGGGCACTGGCACATTCCTCATGCTATTGGAAAGTAAGATTTTTGTTTTTGGATAGATGAGTGCCAGATTGAATATCAGCTCACCACTTAGTGACTGTGAGATCTTGAGCAAGCCACTTGCCTCTCTAAGCTTCAGTTTCCTTTTTTCTAAAATGGAGTTAATAATAGAACCACCCTTATTGGGTTCTTATGTTGGTTAAATAAGGAACTGTGCAGTGCCTAACACGGTGACTGGCATTCAGTGCATGCTTATTAACTGCCAGATTATGCCATTTTAATATTTTTATTGCAAAGTTTGTCTCTAGGGATGAAAACTCATTTGGAAAAATCTATGTCTAACTGAATTTATTTTGATTTTTTGTTCTTCAATTTCTAGCATGTAAAAAAAATATTTTTAACCATAATACCTCTTCAGGATTTTTTAAAACGACTTGCTCTAAATCCCCAGGTACATATTTGAATTTCGATATAGCATTTCTACAGAAAATGTTTAAAATTGCCATAGAGCAAGAATTTTTGTGCTGAAGTCTTGCATGTACATCATGTGCTTCTCTTACGCCTTCTAAATTCAGGATTAGAGAGGTATGGCATAGGTATGGCAAAAAAGACATGATCTTTTTTGCAGTGATGTATATAGCTGATGCCTTGGCATTTTTCACAATGAAGATAAGGGCATAATTTTCCATGATTTGGATTATTGATCGTTCTCAATCTAAAGTGCTTTTATGATACAAACTTTAATGTAGTGATGTACATTTTATCAATCTACAACCTGTCTGAAGATAAAGCAACATGAGAAATGCCGACATCTTTTTTCAGTTTTCAGATATAAAGCAGTCAGATTTTCTTTATATTTGCCATGAAGCTATCACACTAACTATGGTTCACTTGATTAGGCTATGTTTTTTTTTTGTTTTTTTGTTTTTGTTTTTTTTCCTGAAGAGAGTTGGTATTTTTTGAATCAGGGTGGGAACTTTCCACCCTCTATGTCCTCCATACCCGCAACCTCACTCATTTGATCTACTCTCTAGCCCATGCAATTCAATGCAACAGATGGTTCCTGAGCACCTACAAGGAGACAGACATCATGCTAGAGTAGGAGGCAAAAAGACGAGAAGGGAATGTTTTCTACCCATATACTGTTTACAATTCAGTAAGCAGAAAGAATGGGTTTTCTGCAAAGTAAAACAACATGAATACTCTCATCCAAGTGAAACATCTTTAAATATAGTCTTGGAAATAGATATTCCAGATATTGAAGGGTATTCCAGAGCAAGGGAGAAACTGAAGCTGCGGCACAGATCCTGGTGCCTGGAGGATTTTTTTGTGTAACAACACAATATTAAGTGTGTCAGGAGAACCTGGTTAGTGTGTAGGAGGTGAGAGGAGATCTCAGAGCTGGGCTGCTTTACAGAACATTTGGACAACTTCTGAAAAAGCCGGCACGAGGGCCACTGAACATGTTTGAGAAGTAGAAGATTTCAGGAACCTTATTGTAGAAATGTGGTGGATTAGTAAGTGAGTGGAGACTGGTGGTGAGGGAGGAACTTTTGCAGTTGTTGGAGAAAGCAGAAATGGGGGAACAGAAAGGAGACTGAAAAGCTTTAATATGAAAGGAACTGAAGATGGAGGAGTCACATCTGGTTTAAGCCAGAGTGAAGATAGCATGAACTGAAAGAAGGCAATCAGTAGGAGAGGCTGATTATCAGAAGAAGGTAAAGACAGGGATTTTGGCATATGAAATGCACGTGTGTGTGTGTATGTGCATATGTGCATGTACACATATGTACACAGGCACACACATATCCCCATACTAATTAATTTATGCAGATGTTCTCATCTTTTCTAGGTCTTCTCATTCCCCTTCTCTCAAATTCTTTCATGTGGTAGACTCCCCATATCCAAACAGCTTTTTCTTACTGTTGTGAGAATTGCTTTAAAAAATAGCAAAACAAAACTTCTTGTACATGATAGTTCTGATTCCGTACAATTATCATCAATGAGACTTGATGCAAGTTTATCCCAACATTTCACAATCTTCCAAATGGATGTTCATTTCCTTTAACTGGTTTTTAGAGAATAATCACCCATTTGGCACTGACTAAATTGCAGGCAACAAGATCCTTGTGAGGCAATCACATGAGCAGGTGTTTCTCTGCCTACTGTTATTTTCAACACTTTCAGGGCTGACGTCAACAGCTCATACTTCTTGTTGTTGTTGGCTTTGGTTTCTGCAAAGCTATATCTGGTTAGCTTGTAGTTTCAAATTAGTCTTCAGAATCAATTGGGTGTTTACATTCAGAATTATTTAAAAATAGATTTCTCTGTGTGCATGTCATCTCACTACCTGTACTGGTAGGAAGTGTCAGACACCCCAGTATGGCTTCTGCTTGTGAACATAGTTTTAGGGCAAAAGAAAGAAAATCTTTGCAATGGAAAGCTCGATAGGAAGGAGACAGGAGGAATTAAGGACAGCCTCTATCAATGGCGCCAAAGAAGTAGTGATTGTCTTACCACCCACTCTCATAACTGTAGTACGTTGTTTTTGGAAAGCAGTTTTTACAGAATGCTATAGTGAGAACCAGGGACCTGACAAACAAGTCCACAAACTTTAGTGGTACCACAGACTGACTCTCTTTTCCTCATTTTCTTTTAGTTATCACATTATTGCTAAATAGGCAACTGCTGGAATGCTGATTTCATCTACAAGTTCAGACAGGGAATGTGTGCTCTGCTCTGGGATGTGTACACTGCTGGGCAGGGCTCTGCCCTGCAGCGGCTTTCACGGTGTGTCCAGCAGCACACCCATTAGGTGCTGTAACTCCCAATTGTCCTGAACTACACCAAAGGATTTTAATCACTTCATGACAATTTTAGGTAGAAAACTGTGCTAATTTCACTACAAAAGACTTTGAAAACTATTCTTTAATCCATATTGTGGCATGCATGATCAATACCCAATAATTTTTCTTGAAGAGGTCTGTCTATGAGCCTACAGTCAGACCTTACTTGGAAATGGCAGTATTGTATTTCGGTTTCTCCGGGCACTTAACATTAGGCAATTAAGTTCAGCTCCATTATTTTGTTGCATCTTTGAACAGTCTGTGGAGCATTGATATCCTAACGCTCCTTACTTAAAAGGGGGTGGGAGTTGCATGGAAGAATTAGGGAGTGAGGCAGGGGACTGGAAAGGCAGCAGAGCACATAATTTTGGGGACTTTGAAACAAATACCAGTGACAAAAAACCTCACTCTTGAATCAGTAGCCTCTCCTCAGCACCCTCCCCAACACTTTCAGGAGATGAGTATATAGAGTGGGGACCAAGAGGAAGTAACCCTCTGTAGGAGCCCCAGAGTGGCTACAGTGTTGAATTTTGAGCTTCTCTAAGGAAGGCTGGCTATCTGGCTGAGCTGCCAATTACTCCTATCTTTCAAAAATTGACAGCTGAAGTATTGGTCTTGGTTTCCCACTGAAGAGGAATGTGTGGAATCACTGCAGAGCAGAATAAATTAAATTTTGAATATTAATGCCTGATCTTTTAGGTCATCTGACTAAAAACAGAAGAGTGATCATAAACCCAACCCTAGGTATCAGTGTATTATGGCTAGAAAGGAGTTAAGAAGCTTTGTCTATTCAGCAGTCATAATTGAATGTGTAGTTTGCAAGCCTGCCAAATTGCTAAACCTAGATTTCTCATATTAGATAATGTGTAATAAAAGACAGCTGTTGCCAGCATATGCTGTGAATTGCACACCAGTTCCTCATTCATGATTTTTGGTGCCATCACTACAACCCTTAGAAAAGGCTCTGCCTGGGAGGGCTGTCTGGGGAACATAGACCCCACTGGTCAGATCCTTGAATAGGGCTGTTCACCCAAGGGAAAGGAGTGCAGGAAAGACTTTTTTTTTTTTTTCTCCAAGGTGCAAAACCCTTGATAAGATCTTAGACACACTTCATTTCACTTTAGGCAGGTAGTTTGGTGTGTGAGCTAGGTCGAACCCTGGGAACATTCCTTTCCACATCGCCTGAGTCTGACAGCCCAGATCACAAACAAGTAGACTTTGTGTCAAGATGTGGCACGTGTCAGAGAATTTGACGGTACTTAATTTATTTAAATTGTTTTTTGTTTAAGTGTTAGGTGCTTGAAACAGCCTCTTAGCTAATACAGAATGGAAACTAATTTTGTAATTTGACTTAATCTGACTTTTGGTGTGGCTGATAACCCAAATCAGTCAGTCCACAGGAACTGAAAATCTGCTATGTTTCTCATGTTGTGCTAGACAAATATTTTCATCTTTAACTAGTCAATTAGCTAGATAGAAAGGTTAGAAGTAGAGTGGTAGGGGAAATATCTATAGAGGTTTCAGGTCTGTCCTGTGGTTTAAAAGATTTTACATTTGAATCTATCCAGAATGACTTTTGATTCAAAAGACAGGTTGGATGCAATCTTGAAGTTCCTAACAGATGCATTGATTTCTGGCATAGTAAAAGGGCATTTAAAATTGACAAGGCTCAAAATTTTACTAATAATTTATTAATTCTTGCCACCATTCATCCACTTAGCAGTTATGTACTGAGGCACTACTATAATTGTTTTCTTTTTTCTTTTTTTTTTTTTTTTTGAGACGGAGTCTTGCTCTGTCACCCAGGCTGGAGTGCAGTGGCTGGATCTCAGCTCACTGCAAGCTCCGCCTCCCAGGTTCACGCCATTCTCCTGCCTCAGCCTCCCGAGTAGCTGGGACTACAGGCGCCCGCCACCTCGCCCGGCTAGTTTTTTTGTATTTTTTAGTAGAGATGGGGTTTCACCGTGTTAGCCGGGATGGTCTCTCGATCTCCTGACCTCGTGATCCGCCCGTCTCGGCCTCCCAAAGTGCTGGGATTACAGGCTTGAGCCACCGCGCCCAGCCTATAATTGTTTTCTATTAGTACTTTTTCTATACTTCTTGTTTTGGATTGAATTTTTTTTTTGTTCTTGTCTGTTTTCTTTCATTTTAACTTTTTTGATTTTTAAAATTTGTATTTATTTAGTTGATATATAATCATACATACTCATGGTATACATAGTGATGTTTTGATACATAGAATGTATAGTGATCAGATCAGAGTAATTAGCAAATCCGTCATCTCACACAATGATCATTTCTTAGTTTTGGCACTGTTGAATATCCTCCTTCTAACTATTTGAAACTAGTACATGATATACTATTGTTAACTATAGTTAGCCTACAGTATAGAGCACTAGAACTTATTCTTCCTATCTAGCTGTAATTTTGTATCCTTTAAAAAATGTGTCCCTATCCATTTCTTCCCCCAACCCTTCTCAGCCTCTAGTATCCTCTGTTCTACTTTTTACTTCTATGAGATCAATTTTTTTTAGCTTCCACATATGAGTGAGAACATGTGGTGTTTAACTTTCTATTCCTGGCTTATCTCACTTAACATAATGTCTTCCAGTTCAATCCATGTTGCTGTGAATGACAGGATTTCATTCTTTTTTATGGCTGAATTGTATTCCATGGTGTATATATACCACATTTTCTTTATCCATTCATCTGTTGTTGGACACCTAGGCTGATGCCATCTCTTGGCTATTGTGAATAGTGCTGCAATAAACATGGGAGTGCAGATGTCTCTTCGATATAATGATTTCCTTTCCTTTGGATGAATTCCCAGTAGTGGGATTGTGGGATCATATGGTAGTTCTATTTGTAGTTGTTTGAGGGACCTCCATACTGTTCTCCATAGTGGCTGTACTAATTTACATTCCCACTAACAGTGTATAAGAGTTTCCTTTTCTCCTTATCCTCACCAGCATTTATTATTCATTGTCATTTTGATAATAGCTATCCTAACTGGCGTGAGATGATACCTCCTTATGGTTTTAATTTCCATTACCCCAATGATGAGTGATATTGAGCATTTTTTCATATATTTGTTAGCCATTTGTATATCTTCTCTCTCTCTTCTTTCTTTCTCTTTCTTTCTTTCTTTCTTTCTTTCTTTCTTTCTTTCTTTCTTTCTTTCTTTCTTTCTTTCTTTCTTTCTTTCTTTCTTTCTCTTTTTCTCTCTTTCTCTCTTTCTCTCTTTCTCTCTTTTTTTGAGATGTAATCTCACTCTGTTGCCAGGCTGGAGTGCAATGGCATGATCTCAGCTCATTGCAACCTCTGCCACCCGGGTTGAAGTAATTCTTCCAATTCGGCTTCCCGAGTATCTGGGATTACAGGCACCTGCCATCATGCCTGGCTAATTTTTGTATTTTTGTAGAGACGGGGTTTCACCATGTTGGCCAGGCTGGTCTTGAACTCCTGACCTCAGTTGATCCACCCTCCTCGGCCTCCCAAAGTGCTGGAATTACAGGCTTGAGCCACCATGCCCAGTCTTGTATGTCTTCCTTTGAGGAAGGTCTGTTCAGATCATTTGCCCATTAAAAAAAATTTTTTTTTTATCTTGAGGTATTTCAGTTCATTATATATTCTGGATATATAAATGAGTAGTTTGTAAATATTTCCTTCCATTCCACAGCTTGTCTTTTCACTCTGTTGATTGTTTGCTGTGCAGAATCTTTTAAATTTAATATAGCCCATTAGTTTATTTTTGCTTTTGTTGCCTGTTTTTTGAAAGTCTTATTCATAAAAATTTTTCCCAGTCCAATGTGCTGAAGCATTTCCCCTACGTTTTCTTCCAGTAGTTTTATTGTCTCAGGTTTTACATGAAGGTTTTGATCCATTTATTCATTTTCAGTTGATTTTTGTATAGAGTGAGAGGTATGGTCTAGTTTCTTTCTTCTGCATATGGATATACAGTTGTCTGTTTTGTTTCATTTTTAAATCTTGCTACATATTTAAGATTTTTAAATT
Organism: Macaca mulatta; assembly: GCF_049350105.2. NCBI lineage: Eukaryota > Metazoa > Chordata > Mammalia > Primates > Cercopithecidae > Macaca > Macaca mulatta. The sequence continues at coordinate 62,315,571 of NC_133417.1, read as the reverse complement.
TTACTTTATGTATTTTAGTGATTATCCTTGAGTTTTTCCCATGATATTGAATTTAAGAAAGGACAATGTTGAAAACTATCTTTACATATTTCTCCTGAACTTGAATATTTCACTTGGCTCTTCAATCACCTCAGATTCTTCCATTTTCATTTAGTAGTTTATATGTTTTTATCTATTTCTCTATTTTTAAGTTTCCATTCTATTCCAGGCCCTGTGCTGGGCATTGAGGCAGAAAGTAAAACAAATAACATTCCCCAAGAGGCCCAAATCACACAGATGATTATGTACAGATGTGAAGTATTTGATCCAGTATGCATTTCATATAAATATATACATATAAGTATACATATATATAGCTCTCTCTATATGGATATATGAATAATATGATGAATACTGATAGCAAGAGTAATACTTTAAAAATATAAGCCCTTATTTATGGAGGTATAAGATACTTCTTTTATAAAAAGAATAAAAAAGCCCTAGTTATGATTATATAATTTGAATTAAGGGTGGAAAACAAGCAGCTGAAGATGATAAAAATAGATTAAGAAAATATGAGTACAATATAAGGGAGAGACTGAGAATGCTTGGAAATATCAAGTTTGTGGCTCTCTTCTGCAAGGAGGCCCACTAACATAGATGAATAGTCACTATACTTGTTAACGGTACATATGAAGTACAAAATCAGGTTACAACAAACCATACCAATCCTTGTAGGCATTCCACAGTTAGTGCTTATAAACTGAAAAGAGATACTTTTTAGCAAGACTAGAGAATCTTTTTGGGTCTGAGCCATCTATTTCAGTCTTCATTGCAACATAAGTGAGTTGAAGCCCAGAACTAACAATAGAGGAAAATATAATTAATTTACAGCAAATTGGCAAGAAGAGATCACCTCTCCATTACATTAAGTTTATGGACTGGTGGCTGAATTCTTAACACTGATCCCTTCCAGGAAATGTGTGTAAATGCTGGCATTTGGTACCTGGTAATTCAAATTTCCTACAGTGGTGTAGGCATTACTCCTAATGAATGTCTTAATAAGCATTTCATTTGTGTAACTTGTCGCATAAGCATTAATATCTTCTACATATTTTCCCCCTTCTAGTTTTCATCCTTTCCTTATTTTATTTTGCCTTGTCTGGACTGACTATGCATTGATCTCTTGATATTTTATGTGTTCATTTATATATGACAGCCATTTCAGGTTGACAATTAAAAACCCTGGGTTAGCTAGAAGCTTATGTGTTGGGTTCTTGAACCAACACTTGAGAATAGGGCTAATAAACATTTTCTGAACAAAGAAACAAACAAACAAACAAAAAAACAAAAACAAAAAACCACACACACAAAACCTGCTGCAATTTTCCTAAAAAATAAGTTGTCACCTTTTGTTGATGCTGCTTCTGTTTACAGCGGTAGAATGTGTCCTGAAAGCTTATGTTTATATGATCTTTTCTGAAAGTGCAGAGGAATGAAGGTGATATTATTTATACCATTTATACTATTCTGAGGTTTCTTTCCTTTCTTGGCTGGAAATTTCACTTCAGTCTTCCAAAACTATTACAAAAATAAATCATAAGCAGAAATGAGGTTTTGAGTTCCTGGTTTTACCTGAATTGTGTGTGTGAGTTGATTGTTTAGAGATTATTTTATCCTACTAAAAACAGTAACATATTGAATTATTATAGTAAACACAGTCATTTCATCATCATCTCCAAAAACTATAAAGTATTTGGGTTTCATATGCCATTCTACGTATGCTATTTTTCTTTGGATTTCAGTGTGATTACAAATTGCTATGGTTAATCTTTCAGAGTCTGTTTTAAATACAGACCAGAGAGGAAGTTCTCTTTGGGAGCTTTGGAGTTTTGCCACATTATATTAACTCTTTTGTCACATTGTATTACTATCTAAGCCTCTTTCAATCTTTTAATTGGAATGCCTAGAATCCTGTCTCCCTACTCTCCTCTGCTGTCACTAGAGAATGTAGAGAATGGAAATGGCTGCCTTTATGCAACAATTTCCCAGGAGCTGGGCCAAAGAAGGTGGTAAAGAACAGGGTGTGTATGTGTCAGTGTGTGTGTGTGTGTGTGTGTGTGTGTGAGAGAGAGAGAGAGAGAGAGAGCGAGAGAGAAAGGGAGAGAGAGAGAGATTTAGAACATTTTACAGTGTATCTTGAAGACCCTGGGATAACTATGTGCTTTTTGGATTTTTCAGCTTGCTTTGACCAGATCAAGTTCTTTAGGTGACTTTTCCTGGTCTCAAAGGTAAAGAAATTGAATTATTTTTTGTCTCTCCCAAAATATTTAGGAACACAGCTCTCCAGACTGTTTCTTTCTCTCTCTCCCTTTCTCTCTCTCTCTCTCTCTCTCTCTCTCTCTCTCTCTCACACACACACACACAGACACACACACAGAATCTTACATACTACAATTTACATAAATGTCAGTTATTTTTAATTGTGACAGTTATTTTTAATGATAAATCTGTGCCAAATGTGATACTTTAATTTTCATGCAGTTTCTTTTTTAAACATTTTTATTACAGAAAGCTTGTTACTGTGGAGAAGCAGGATAATGAAACATTTGGATTTGAAATTCAGGTGGGCAGTTTTCACATTTTCTAGACTTCCAAGGAAGAAAGTGGCATTGGTAGTGTCATGTTATGTGCAAAGAAATAATGAAGTTAGGATTAGAGAATGAAGGAGTCTATGATTTTATTCAGTGTGTGCTTGTTTGGGGGTAGTTTTTCAGTGTGTTGAGTACTATTAAGGAAGGAAAACATTGAAGATGATAACATAAAACCCCCGAGATATGTTCAACAGTTTGTGCTTAGTTACTTCGGTCTTCCCTTAAGTCCCAGACCGATCAGAAATGGTTGGTACCAGCCAGGTCTTAGATAAGAGAGTGAAATACATTTTACAGATGTGCATTTGATATATTTGCATTTTGAATGTGTTTTGCATAATCATATTGTTATACTGTATATCAGATTTTAAATATTTACTTTGGCATTCAAGAGACACTCGAAAGACTATACATCTGTGTATATGGAATGCATATATTCATGGATAGCTCCTGGTGCGTTTTGCTGCTAAAGAGTTCATATTGTACATGATGAAAAACTTGTAGCTTTTTTTCCTAATGACAATGCTTTATAATTGTTATTTGAAACACTTGAGAACATTTGGCTCTACTTGCAGATTGCCTCATGCTGTAGGAAATTTTTAAGTCTTTGTAAGTTTCAGCATAATTGCCTAAGAATTTCATTGCTTATTTGCTCTCTGCTTTTTCATGACCACATTTGTAAAGTGGGTGAGGTAGGTCAAATGAAATCTAACCCAATTAAGTGCGACAGTAGTAGCTTAAGCATTTCTGTTTTTTTTTTTTTTTTCCCATAGTACGTTTGCATGTCTTTTGGGTGTGTTTTGCATAATCATATTCTTACACTCTATATCAGATTTTAGATCTTAGCTTTAGTGCTGCTTTCAGAAAACTTTGGTGTGATATCAGCCCCACAATTGGAAAGTCAGTGTGTATTTTAAGATTAGGAACAGGAAACTGCTAAGTAAAACATGTTTTATGAGTAAAGAAACAAAATGGAACTCTAGCTGCAATGAAGACAGAGAAGGCACTTTGAAAAGAGGACTGCTTCCACTTTCTGAACTCTTCTACTTTTAAATTTGGTGAAATCTGTAATTCACCACAGTAATTGGTGAAATCTACTAGGTTTTAGAAGCATAGTACTCCCTCTTATTCCCCAGTCATATGAACTACTCCCTATTCTGTTGTAGAGACTCTGCTTTTTGTCACTGCCTCTTTTTAAAGGAGAATTATCCTCTAGGATGTGCAGCAGTGGCTATTGAAAACAGGATGAAAGACTACTCACCTGTCTTTATTTTTCTTACACTGCTATAATATATGTCACTACTCATTGTTCAATGAGTAGTGACATCATATATATATATGTATATGTATATTATATGTCACTACCCTTAAGTTTTTCTCCCATACCATAAACACTTATTCTTCATGCAGCAAGAGTCAAAACTATGTCAGACTACAACACCACCGAACCTTTGTAGATCAACATGAACTAAGGGCACCTCTAAATGGCAGCATGCATGTGTTATCTCAGTGATGCGGGAACCAACACCCCTGTAAATTCCCTCTGGTATATGCTCCCCATTGTCAAATACACACCGTAATCTATTCCCTAGTACTCATCAGATTGGCAGCAGTCAACAAATAGGAGACATGCTTCCGGGAACTTTTTGAAAATCAGATAGAATCTCATGTACCCATATTGTTCATGCAGTGTGAGTACGTATTTGGGACGTGGCCTACTAGAGGAATGACACTTTGGAAGAGACCAGATCCATGGTTCTCCATGGGAGCTAGTTTTATGCTGCTTATGAGAATCGTACAGCCCAATAGGAATGCAGACTTTGGACTCATGCACACTTGAATTCATATCCTCTCAATGACTGCCTCATGGGGTCCTTAGGAGTTTTAAATGAAATAATACATGCAGTATACCTAGTGATGTGCCTGGTACCAATAGAAGATCCACAAATGACAGGTGTTAGAATGAATGTCACTGGGCATGAGAAAGGACAATGAGATCTTTGTGTCTCTAAGAAATGCAGGTGATCATTGTGTCACTGATCCCTTAGTAGGAGCTAGAAGACTGGGTAAGGGAGGGAAGTATCCGGTTAATACTTTCTGTAGCTTTGGGGTTTCCGTTTTTTTTTCTATTTCTAACTACCAAATTTTACACCCAATGTGAACATATATGGAGGTGCCAGTTACATAAATCAACATGTTTCCACTGCACTGTACTCACTTTGATCTCTGGGAATGGAGGGTAGAGTCTCACTGCTAATGAGAATTGTTAGAACAGTGGTTTCCCAAAGGAGTGTCAGTTATATCTTTTGTTCATGTACCACATGAACTAGTTCAGTCTTTCATCTCCAGAAGGGTCTAGGCTATACTGAGAAGACACCTGGCAGGAAAGCTGTTAATGAAGTTTCTGACATAGATGGGAACATAGTGCATGATCTTTTAAAGTCCCTTTCACCTTTAAGATATGGGGATTCTAAGTGCCTTATAGATTAGATAGAACTCCTTTAGAGGTGAACAGACCCAAGTTTCTAGAAGTTGCTTGCATGTGGCTGACTTGTGGTGCCTCAGGGATTATTGAATAAGAAAGAATGAACATCAGACATTAATTTTTTCACAAGGAAGTAGTACTTTAATGTAGCTTAATTTTAGGAATCAGATGTTTAAAAGACGTACCCTACTCAGAACACTGATTTTGCTTCTAAGTGGGACTAGACTTCGTAATTTAAATGTGTGAAAAAAAGAAAATTATATTTGTTATAGGTCATTGGGACACTATATCTAGCAAACATTTATTCAGTGTTTTGGTATAATTAAAAATAAAAAAACCCCACACAACCAAACTTCTTGTGCCTAATTGAGGCAAGAGTCGAAGCTTAACTTTTTCTAATTTAGTAGGGTAACTAATGAACCGGTGAGGATTCGGGACAGGCATACCAGAGGGTGCTCAGAAATGAAGGTAATTGAGTCAATTATAGTACTTCTGAATAAATGCAGGGCAGATTGTCATTATGTGCAGAACTCTGATTTAAAATAATCATTGTTGGCATGTCTCCTTGCTGCATGTGTACAATTTCATACTCCTATAATGAGTGTTTTAGCTTGGGAGAACCACATAGGGATTTTTCTCATTGCACTTGGCCATCGTTGTTTTATCCCATTGGGAAATGAGAAACTCAATTTTTAAAAATAAATATGTAATTATGACAGCATCAGGTGATATCTTGGGCTTGAAAATATAAAATCTTGAGCCACTTTCATTTCACTTTCTTTCTCATGACAGATGTCTTTATGAATGGAGTTGGCTACAGATTGTCTGGTAGAATTGCAAAATTGATACCTTGATTCAGTTTATAGTGGAAATCCTTTCCAAATTGTCCTTTGGACTGACCTGTTATACTGCGTAATGCTAGTTGACATCATTTTACATTTTGGCAAATAGATGTTGAGGTTGTTAAACAGTAACTATATGTCACCTTAATTTTTACAGTCTTACAGGCCCCAGAATCAGAATGCCTGCTCCTCGGAAATGTTCACTTTGATATGCAAAATACAGGAGGACAGCCCAGCTCACTGTGCTGGCCTGCAAGCTGGTAACTTAAATTTTTGCTCATGTTAGGAATTGTTTAAATAGAAAGAAAATAAAATGTTTTGAGAGTGAAGGTCAGGATGTATTCGTTGCTTTGAGTTTTCTTGGCTCCTTTATGTTTTTAAGACTTGGAGCTGCTTGTTTCATTTGCATGTCAGGAGGGATTATTTAACTAACCAACATAACACTCATTTTTCTTGGCATCTCCCAGGTGATGTCCTTGCAAATATCAATGGTGTGAGCACAGAAGGTTTTACCCACAAACAAGTCGTTGACCTGATCAGATCGTCTGGAAACCTGCTAACGTAACTATCTGTCTAGTTCCCATGGGGCTTCAAAATGTTATGTTTTCTCATAATGCCTGATGAGTGAATAAATAGGCTTTTTGTTCAGCATCACAAGACAGGGGGAGGCAGTGCACTGGAACTTTAGAGTGGGGTACAAACATTATCAGTTCCTTTTGTTTCTCAAGATTCCTCACACTTGAACATACTGTCAACATCTGAAGTCAGAGGACATCAATAGCCCAAACGTCTGTGTGGGAAGGATGGCCTTTAAAATGTATTTTTTTATGTTAAATTCAATTAAACTGGCACACATTCTCTTTAAACTGGGAGGAACTGATCCAATTTTCATGGTTGATATAATTCTGTGTAGCTAAAACAAATAAAAGGTCAGAAGGGCTGACTTTTTCCTCTTATGTGACAAGCCACCTGTTTTTCTCTTCTAGTGTTCCATTTGGAAAGGAAGAATAGTCTGTTCAACCCTCCCCACCCTGAAACACACATACTCACACCATGTGTTCCAAATATTTCAAACTTTTTTTTTTTTTTTTGAGATGGAGTCTCGCTGTGTCTCCCAGGCTGGAGTGCAGTGGCGCGATCTCGGCTCACTGCAAACTCCACCTCCCGGGTTCAGGCCATTCTCCTGCCTCAGCCTCCCGAGTAGCTGGGACTACAGGTGCCCACCACCACACCCGGCTAGTTTTGTATTTTTAGTAGAGATGGGGTTTCATCGTGTTAGCCAGGATGGTTTCGACTTCCTGACCTCGTGATCGGCCCGCCTCGCCTCCCAAAGTGCTGGGATTACAGGCATGAGCCACCGTGCCCAGCCCCAAACTTCTTGATAGAACAGTGGCTTTCCCAGTTAGAGGTCTGACTGAGTTTTCCACCATAACAATACTAGCACCTAATAAAATCTTATTAGGATAGTTAAATAACGAAATTTGCTCATTCATTAAAATCATATTTATTGAGCAAATACTATGTTTCCAGCTCTGTGATAGGCTCAGGAGAGACCAAGATAAAGACTCTCTTCATACGTTAATAATTATGGAAGGAAATGGCTCAGAAAAGCCTGAAATTTAAGTAATGTTTATATTTCAGTTATTAATAACTACTATGAGAAAAGTACAAAACAGCAATGGCCTGTCATGCTGGGTAAGGAGGCTGCTAGTTTGGCTTAGATGTGTAAAGTGGTCTTTTCTGGGGAGGCGATATTTGAGTTGAGATCTAAATGAAGAGAAGGATGGTCAAATGAACTCCTGGTGAGAGCACTTCAGGCAAAGAGAGAGGTCTCTGAGTTCTCAAAATGGGCTTGGCATGTACAAGGGAAAGAAAAAAAGGCAGTATAATTGGTAGTTGATGGATTAGAGAAAGTATAATAAGAAATGAAGCCAGAGAGTTGGCCTGGGGACAGACCATGGATCTCTTTGGCCATGCCAACAAGTTTGAGTTTTATTCTGATTGAGGTGGTCCTATGTTGTCTCATTTATTCTTCACAGCCACCCGTGAGGTTAATTTTATTCCTATTTATAGATGAAGTGCCTGAAGCTTAGAGAGGGCTTAGTTAAGGTCACATAACCAGTAAGTGATAGGGTTGAGAATTGACCACCTGCTCTGGATGCCAGGATCTGTCCTTTTCAACTATGGATGCTCCTTGGAAGCTGCCAGTAGAAAATCTGCTGGATGCTCTTCAGTGATTCTGGTCTAAAACTTCAAAGGATGCTTTGGGTGTTTGTGAGAGTAGATATGAAAGATGGTGGTGGTAACGAATTGAGTCCAACTCTATAGGTCCTGTGAGTTCAGGGTAAAGGATGAGGCGTTCTTGCTCTAGAGAACCCTGGATCCAAAGGAGAGGAACCGTGCAGAGTCTGAGGGGAACTGCTGGTGGTTAGAGTCAGAACGCATGTTCCACATGGGTGAAGAGGGTAGACCATAGGTAAATAGGGGTGGTAGATGGAGGTAACTGTTGGAAATTCAGGAAAATGGGAGACAGTCTGTGCAAATACTGAGCAAAATGGCCAAATCAATGGTTGCACTTTTGCCCATACACATCTATTGCTTCAGCAGGTCAAATTGACATTCAATCCCAATGAAACAGATTCATATGGATTCCCGTTATTTCTCAGAGAGTCAACATCACCTTAAGGAGAAAACAGAGAGCATTTGGCTTGCTACCACCTGATTATCCCTGGCACGATGCTATTAGAAATAGAGGAAAACTGATCTCCACATTTAATGCTTTTACTATGTCTTGAAAAATTCCTTGTATCTTTATAGAGTTACAGCTTAATTACAAGAAGGAACCTGAACCAACACTTTAAAAATTGGTGTGTGATTCACAAATGAAATGTTTAAATCATATTCAGATTGATGGTTTAGTAGTCAAAATAAAAGCCTTTAACTTGAACACACAGAACAAATCAAATCACTCAGAATGGAACCAGTATTTTATTTTTAGAAATGTGTATGGTGTAGGAAGAACAGAACACTGGTAAGTCGATAATTCTAGGATTAGAGTTTGTAAACTGAATGTTTTGAGATGAAAGAATCATATGAAGGTTATTATCTCATAGTAGTTGTACTTCTCTTTCTTCTAGTACCAAAATTATAAGGAGATTTACAGAGGTAAAGGCTCCTAGAATCCTAGGGAGGAAAGGATTTCTCCCTCTTTCAAGAAGTAGCATGTTAATTCCATGGTTGTGAAAGTCCCTAGTGCCTATTGTTTCTGTTGTTGTGCCCCTTGTGTTCAGCATGGTTTCTAGCATCTGGTACATAGTAGATGCCCAATCAATGTTTACCAAGTGAGTGAGGTCATTCAGCTCATCCTCACAAGAACAGATTCTAGTAGAGAGCAGCCATCATTGTCACATAGTGACTTCTATAAAATAAGCTATAGTTTACAAATTAACTAGGATCCTTTCTTATAGCCACCTTCTCAAGGGGAGTTTTCCCCCATTTTCTTTCTCTGAATGTTATCAGAAGATTTGGCTTTGGTCCAGCTACTCGAAGTGTCATGAGAACTGTAACATTTATATTTCGTTTTTAGTATAGTATGTGCTCAAAGTGTAGTACTCCATAATATGGTACTTATTTAAATGAATCACTCATGTTACTCACTCCCCACCTTCTTCTTTTTATTTTTTTTTCTTAAAACAGGATAGAGACTCTTAATGGAACAATGATTCTGAAAAGAACAGAGCTTGAAGCAAAGCTGCAGGTTTTAAAGGTAATTTAACTTAATGCAGCGAGACACATTTTTCATCCTTGAATGTGTGAGTGGTAAAATAAAGATCTATTTGAGGAACTGAGATAGCCCTTGAAAAAGAAATGTCTTGATGAATCTAAACTGCTGAATTATCAAGAGCCACACAATTACCTTCGGAGGAATATCAAATTCTGCAAACCAGTGTAAATCACTTTCTTCCTTCCTCCTTCTGTGTGTCTACGAGGCTCAGAAAGGCAACAGGAAGGCACGCCACTTGAAGAACTCTTCATTAGTGCACCTGTGATCTCTGTTGATTTACATTTTGTTTGGAATTAAGACGAAAAAGGTCATTATTTTCCCAAGTGTGTTGGAGGGCCTGGGTTTTTCACTTTTTCCATGTCCTCTTTTGGAGTCCTTCTCTTCTGCCTCATTCTTAAAACAAAAACCTTGTCCGTCCAATCCTGTGACTGTCCTTGAATCTGCTTTCAATGGCAAATACATTAGCAACTTCAAAGGAGGAAGAAATTAGCGTCCAAGAGATAGTAAATAATGCAGGATGTTTAGTGAAAATTCTCTGGGATGGCTTTTTGAGGCTTTTAAAAATCTCAGTTCTCTGGGCTGATGAGGGTCTCCTAAGCCATGAAGTCCAGACCCTCACTCATGCATCTGAGTTATAGTTCGGAAGACCTCTCTGTTTGTCTCAGTGACCTCTGCATCCCAATCTCCCCCTTGCAGAGTGACGAGGTAGCCAATCTGAGCAGAGACTGTAGTTTACTATAGGCAGCTTGCTTACTTCGTCTTTATTTAGCAACAGCTGAAATTTATTAGTTTTCTTCATGAAATATGAGCTTATTAATTATTGAGCCCAAGAGAGTGGATTTTATTTTGTATCTTTTTCTTCCTCCACATCCAATTCATCAACAAGTCTTGCTTTCTTCGTCAGCATTGTTTTGGATACTCTTGCCACTGTGCTTATTTCTGTGGTTTGTTGAATCAATTTATAAAATTCCTTGAAAAAACCTCTGCTCAAATTTTGATAGGAATTGAATTGTATTCATAAAATAAATGAGAGCAATTAAAATCTTTATGGCTTTCACTTTTCTCACTTTGAATTCAGGATCTCAATCTGTTTATTCAGATCTTTCATGGACTCCAAAAATATTTTGTAATTATCTTCCTATATTTTTACATGTATTTTATTATATTCATTCTTGTTTACTTCCTTGTTGTTCTTGCTATATTAATCTTTTAAATTTTCAGCCACTTATTGCTAATGATTTTGTTGAAATTTTTAAAAATCCAGTTGTGTTGAACTCCCTTTATTCTAATAATATTTCTTATAGATTTCCTTATATGTTCCATATAGGTTTCTTATCATTGCAGATAGTAAAATTTTGTGCCCCTTTAGCTCAATTATTGAAACTAATTTATTTTTCCTCTCCTATAGCATTGGCAAGGATCATCAATATATTGTAAATAATGATAATCTTATTGTTGACTTGAAAGAAAACATTTCTAAGATTTTTGTTACTACATTTTTATGAGTAGTAAACAATGCTTCATATTGTACTTGAATTTAAAGTTAATTTGTTTTTGCAAAAGATAGATAATCTTAGTGAACATCTTTTTTAAAAAGTTTAATTTTTTTCACCTTTTCTTAGAAAAAAGAAATATTGAAAACAAGAATGAAAAATAGGGTTATATTCTATGGAATAAAGTACTAACTTGCACAAATCATTATTTCCTTCCTTTAAGCAATTTCTATTCTTTGCATGTTTTTGTCTTAAGTTTTAATGTACATACTTACCAATATATGAATTTTTCAGTATCTCCATCCTCTTCCAGAACATCATGAGCACCATACAATGTTTAAAATGCCCATTTAAGACCCTATATTCCTTATTATACTTACTTTAGAGAATTTGTATCAATTTTTTAAAGTACAAAATACAGATTTTTGTTCTATAGCTGGTAGTGAAGAAATACATCAACTTGTACCTTTTGAATGTTTGCTGCTGTTTGTTGCATTCTACTCCTTACCTCTAGGTTTACTTTCTGTCTTGCTATAGTACTTCCTTCTGTGGGGGTAAGTAGATTTTTGTCGAAAAATGTTTTTATTTCACTGCTACTATTGGAAGACAGTTTTGATAGGTAATTGAATTATTCTAAGTAGGTGTTTAATTCCCTTAGCACTTTGAATATATTACTCCTTTAATTTTTTTTTTTATGAGAGAGCTCCTAACTATTTTTGGCAGGTAATCTATATTTTCTGCTAAAGGTTTTAACGTCCTTAATTCATCCAGAATAAAATTGTATATATTATGAGGTATGGGGAAAATTCCAATTTAATTTTTTTCCATATGAATAACCAGTTCTTCCAGTAGCATTTATTTTGTAGTCCCCCTTTCCCCTTCAACTGACTTGCAGTAAAACCTCTATTTTTAAGCAAGTTCCACATATGCATGGATTTGCTGATAGGCTTTCTAATATGATCCACGGGTCAATTTGTTTATCCCAAATTGTTTATAATAAATCTTGATATCACATTGGGCACAGTTATTCTTGGTCCTTTGATCATCTATATAAATTATAAAAGCAGATTATATGTAAATAAATGTTGGTGTTTTGATTGATATCACATTTTATTTGTCTATTTTTGGAGACAGGGTCTCGCTCTATTGCCCTTGCTGGAGTGCAGCAACGTGATCATAGCTTACTATAGTCTCAAACTCTGGGCTCAAGCAATTCTCCTATCTCAGTCTCCTGAATTGCTGGGATTACAGGCCTGAGCCACCATTCCTGGCTCTGATCACACTATAAAAAATATATATATATAAAATAATTATATATACAATATAATTATATATATTATATATTAATTTGAGGAAGCAACATCATATGGTATTAGGTTTTTTATGGATAGATGATCTTACCATTTTTTGTTGTTTTCTTGAAAGTCTTTCAATAAGGTTATAATTTTATGGACATAGGTCTTATACATCTTCTGTTAGACTTAGTCCTCTGTACCTAATGTTTTTTGTTCTTATTATCACTTCTTTAGAAAAACTAGTTTTGATTGATGTTAATAGACATGTGAAATTAATTTTTCTATGCTGTTACTATATTCAAACACTTTGCTAAATTATAGAATAGTAATATCTATTTTAATAACTCTAATGAATTATCTGTAGATTATTTTGGACTTACTGTAGCGATAATAACTATCTGTTAGGAATGAGTTTTGGTTCTTTTTCTTACCTTACTTCACAGCTTAGGAGCTACCACAGAACAATGAATAGAAACCATAGTTGTAGGCATCCTTGTTTTATTCTTGATTTTAAAGAAAATTCTTCCTAATTTCTTTTCTATTAGGAATGAGCTATCTTTCAGAGTAAGGAGACTCCCTTCTATACGAAGTTTGCTGGTAGTGTTTATAGTGCTTGTGCATTAACTTTTATTAAATACTTTTTTCTGCATCTGTTAAGCTGGTCTTCTCATTTATTCATTTGAAAAAATTCTGTCAATATGTGAATGAAATTCAAATATATTCTAGTATAAAGCTACCATTTCATTTCTAGGATAAACCCAACCTGGCTTATCCTTGAAATTTATAATTTGTAAATGTAATTACAGATTTGATTCGCTAATATTTTATTTAGGATTTTGAAAGATAGTCTCATTTTTCAGGTAGACTGGCCTGTAATTTTCTTTTCTTAGATTGTCTTTTTAAGTTTTGGTATCAAGTTTACTAGACTCTTAGCATGACCTGTTTTCCAGTTCTTATTTTCTGGCAGAATTTTAATAATACCATCTGAATCATCTTGGTTTAGGATTCTTTTTTGATGGGAATACTGTTAATGAACTGTTTCAATTTCTTTATTAGTTGAGAGACTACTCAGGACTTCTGTTTTTTTTTTTTTTTTTTAAAAGCCAGTTTTAGTGACTTATACTTTTGTTAACAAAGTTTTTAAACTTGTTAACTGAGTTGATGGTAAAATATTATTCTGATGTTTTAAATTTTTGTCAAAAATTGTTTGAGTGTACCCCATTTTTTTCTTGCATCTTGTACCACTTTTTATGCTTCTTTTTTTTTCTTGATACTTTTCTCTACAGAATTTTCTATTTTTGGATCTTCTAGAAAACCAATATTTATGGACATCTTTAAACCTTTTTCTGGTTGCTTTAAGATATTCTTTTGTCCTTATTGATCTATGGTTTTACTACAATGTAATTAGTTCTGGATTCATTTCTAAATTTATACTATGTAGAACTTATAGTGCTCTTTCTGCTCAAAGACTTTCTTTAGCTTTGGAAAACTATCAACTCAATCTTTTTGGAATATACCTTCTATACCACTCCTGTATTACCTTGTGGAATTCATATTAGACATAGTTTCTTGATTTATCTTTCATGCTTCCTAATGACTATTTCATAGGTCTTTATTTATATTTTTGTGTTACATTATTTCTGAATTCTTTAGTAACATCTCCAGAAATGTTCTTGCTAGCTGTTCTGTGTAGAATGTGTTCTTTCTATTGAGTTATAAAAATTACTTTGTTATTATCTCGTAGTTCTTTTTCATGTCTATCTGTTCTTGTTTTTTTCATTCCAAAGTTCTTGTTCTTATAAACATTGATCTCTCAGAGGATTAGAAACATTCTTATTTTAAAGTCTTTTTTGGACACTTTTCTTTTTTTTTCTGAGACAGAGTTTTGCCCTTGTCACCTAGGCTGGAGTGCAGTGGCATGATCTTGGCTCACTGCAACCTCCACCTCCCAGGTTCAAGGGATTCTCCTGCCTTAGCCTCCGGAGTAGCTGGAATTATAGGCGCCCGCCACACCTGGCTAATTTTTTGTATTTTTAGTAGAGACAGGATTTTTGTCACGTTGGGCAGGCAGGTCGCGAACTCCTGCCCTCAGGTGATCTGCTTGCCTAGGCATCCCAAAGTGCTGGGATTACAGGCATGAGCCACCACACCAGGCCTTGAACACTTTTCTGTTTTCATTTGATTTAGAGAATCCATGTACAAATTATCAATTTTAAAATCTTTTTTATCATTAAATATCTGTGAGTGTTTGGGGATTTAGATTGCCTACTTCCCTTGCATGGCATATAGCCTCTCCCTTCAGCACAAAGTGATAATTGGATGCTTGCCCCCACTCAGCATTTCAAGGCTACCAATCCAGAGCCAGGTCTGGGGGCTTACATGCCTTCCCTGGAGACTCAGTGAGCTGTTTGGCTCAAGCTGTGAGGCTGTGCTTAGGTACTCCTGCCTTTCTTCATACAAGCTCTACATGAGCCATAGCCAGCAGCATCAGCTTTTCTCAGCCTCCTTTCCCAGTGATGGAGCTTCAGCCAATGTTTTTTTCTTAAGCAGAAAACCTGGCTCCGACCTGTGTTTCAGATAGGTGCATTTAAACCATGTATCGCCAAAAAATTTCTTTCTGTTTGTCTGTGTCCAGAAGACTTTAAGTTTCATTCTGCTTTCTATCTTGCATGTCTGTCCTGTTTCTAATCTTGAAATTATGAGATTCCGTTTATCTCTTGAGCCAGAAATGTCTTGGTTGACCCATAGCCAAAGTCAGGCTGGTTTCCCCTCCACACAATGACATTTACTTTGTGCGTCCTGTGTAAGTGAGCATTCTTTCCCTCAAAGACTCTTCTTGGGGCCAGGGGCTCTTCTTTAGAAACAGTGGTCCTTTCTGATCCACATTTTCAGGGATTCCCTTTCTTCTGACCTATGATTCAAATGTTTAACATGAAAACAGCACATCCAATGGGCTAGCTGGGCGAGCTAGTTTGTAATCTACTTCTGCTATTTACTGGGTGTGTAGTGCCTGGGAAATATTTTGTTACACTGAATATTCATTTTTGAATGTTACTTTTTAGGGAAGTTATGAAAATTAAATATCATGTTATCAGTGAAAATGCAACTGAAGTACTAAAGTGCCATGGAAAT
Source organism: Macaca mulatta (assembly GCF_049350105.2). Lineage (NCBI taxonomy): Eukaryota > Metazoa > Chordata > Mammalia > Primates > Cercopithecidae > Macaca > Macaca mulatta. Next base: position 62,299,910 of record NC_133417.1, on the reverse strand, counting down.
GTTCAGCTGTATTTCAATCCTGTAGATTGAAAGCATTGCAAACTTCTTTGGAACCAATGTGTGACAGCTGACAGTTGTTTTAGGAAGCCATTTTTTTCATGTATTCATTCAACCGTTATTTACTGAGCAGCTGCTATGTAGCTGGCACTCAACTGGGCACAGTGAGGTGATGCTGCCCAGCAGGGTTAGATCTCACTTGTGCTTTAATTCTCATCTAATGAGAGCTCAGATATGTCCAAATATACAATTGTGATGTCAGTAATACAGGCAGAAACAGACCCAAAGAAAAACAGGGAAGCTTGGTTACAGTTGAAAAACCCTTAGTCACTCTGACACATCTGCTCTTTACACTGGTATTTTCTTGGTTTAAGTGACGACAAACTGAAATGACTGGGCCAAATCAACAAATCAGATATTGCAATACCAGTATTTTTCCAAAAATTGACTATATGGCCAGTGCTGACTTTGTATTTTTAGATAGTAAGTGCAGAAATGTAACTTCCTCTTCTTTCTGTCTCTAGTTTTTACTGACCTATCCCTATGCTCCTCCACTGAACTCTAGTCTCCTGTAGGAAATAAATCTCTTTAAGAAAGATGAAAGGGTTTGGTATGTATGCCAGGTACTTGTTGCCTTATAGTCCCTATGTCCCTAATTTTGACCTTTGTATAACCACAGATTTACATAGTTAAAAGCTGGGAATAAGACAGCATAGCAGTCCTTTTTTTTTTTTTTGGAGGCAGGGTCTCACCCTATTGCCCATGCTGGAGTGCAGTGGCATGATCACAACTCACTGCAGCCTCAACCTCCCGGGCTTAAGTGATCCTTCTACATCAGTCTCTTTTTTAAAAAATTAATTGATTAATTAATTATTTTTGAGATGGAGTTTTGCTCTTGTTGCCCAGGGTGGAGTATAATTGCGCCATCTCAGTTCACCACAACCTCTGCCTCCTGGGTTCAAACGATTATCTTGCCTCAACCTCCCGAGTACCTGAGACTACAGGTGCCTGCTACCACACCCATCTTATTTTTGTATTTTAAGTAGAGATGGGGTATCGCCATTTTGACCAGTCTGGTTTCCAACTCCTGACCGCAGGCAATCCACCAGCCTCAGCCTCCCAAAGTGATGGGATTACAGGTGTGAGCCACCGTGCCCAGCTTCCTCAGCCTCTTAAGAACTGGTGTGCACCACCATACCCAGCTAATTTAAAAAAGAATTTTGTAGAGATAAGGTCTCACTATGTTGCCCAGGCTTGTTTCAAACTCCTGGTCTCAAGCAGTCCTCCCACTTCAACCTCCTAAAGTGCTGAGATTACAGTTGTCAGCCACTGCCCTCAGCCTTCAAAGCAGTATTATAGCTATTCTAGACTATATTATGGTACAGAAAGAACAAGAAGTTGACTGAGTCAAGCATTTGATTGATTTATTGCTCGATTTTATATTGGCAACGATAAGGGTTGCTGTTAAATGTTACTAGTATCAAGGTTTAGAAAATTCTGCCCAGTTATTGTTCAATCTTTGAAGACTGAGGAATAAGCCATGTTCCCCTCAAGCATTTAATGATGTTCTTGCAATTTTATTATTTTCTTTCCCTTAATCCTTCCCTAAATATACATTTTTTTCCTCTTCCTTTTTAGCCTTCATCTACTCCTTGCAGATTGCTTTGTGGGAAGGACTGCTTGTTTCAACTAGGCTGTCTTTCCTTTGGCATAAGAGTCCACAGGCAAACCTGAGCTGTGCCCACTTGCTGGGCTCGCTATAGGGACCTGAACTGGCAAAGGAAGGGGAAGAGGAGAGGATAAAGAATGGGAGAGAGTGAGCCTATAGCTGTGTTTTTTTCAGATGCCTTCTGCCTGGTTTGTTTTACATTGCCATTGCCTCAGTCCCCTCTGTGGGATAGGCCAGGACTTGTGTGCTGTCTTGACCCATGTGGCAGCTACTTAGTTTCCACTGTGGGCCTCAGCTCTCCTGTGCTGGGGCAGCCAAGAAGGGAAGCAGTTAAGAAGTTAGGGTACTTAGCAGTGTTCTAAGTTTAGCCCACTAAGGAAGCATTTCAGACAGTTCTGTTCTCTTTTTTGGTGTGGAAAATAAATAGCTGTCCAAGCCAGGTGCGGTGGCTCACGCCTGTAATCCCAGCACTTTGGGAGGCCGAGGTGGGCAGATCACGAGGTCAGGAGTTCGAGAATAGCCTGGCCAGCATGATGAAACCCCATGTCTACTAAAATTACAAAAATTTGGCTGGGCATGGTGGGGCGCAACTGTAATCCCAGCTACTTGGGAGGATGAGGCAGAAGAATCGCTTGAACCTGGGAGGTGGAGGTCTTCAGGCTTGTATGTTGATGATGATATTTGTAGAGCGTTAACTAAGTTCTAGTCACTGTTCTAAAAATTGTACATCTATTCACTCATCTAATCCTTATAACATTTCCAGGGTTTAGGCTCTATTATTGTCTTCATCCTACAGATATGGGAATCCTGGAGTATAAATGCTTGCCTAAACAGCAAGTACATTTTCACAGACGCAAATAATCTTTTTAAAATAATTTTTTAAATAAAAATATATTTTATTGTTTTTTTTCAAAGAAAGCTTGTTGGCCCAATATCCTCCTTTTATACAGCAAAAATATTTTAAATGGATGAGATGGATTGGTAGTACTAGAAAGAAAGGTAAAAAATTTTAATGACAAATCTCAACACCTAGAATTAAATTGCTAGCTTCACTGGGGTTTCCTAATAATAAAAACTTTTTTTTTTTAATCTCACAGCAAACTTTGAAACAAAAATGGGTGGAGTACAGATCTCTGCAGTTACAGGAACATCGTCTGCTTCATGGTAAATGCAATTTCCTGTTCAGAAACCACACTAACATTACTTCTTTCAGTATTTCTGCCTCTAAGTTGTTTTAAGATTATCATCATTATAAGAAAAATTTGACTAGTGCTGGTCAAAGAAACGGGTCTGTGTTTCTTTGGCATGAGCTTTGGAGTGGCTGTATTTGGAGGAGGCTCAAGGCAAGTCAGATCCACTACTCTATACACACACACACACACACACACACACACACACACACACACACACACAAAACGCAGATGCGCATGCGCACATGCACACTGATGCACACGCTCAGAAACAGGCATCTGGAGATTTTAGAAGATCATTGGGGAAGATTGCCTGACTTTCCTTCTACTTCAGTGAATGAATTACGTTTCTGAAAAAATCGTGGCTCGGGGCTGTATAGTTTCTAGAAGCTATTAAAGCTGGAATGGTTGCACACTTATTGGGTAGAGCTCCTGTCTTTTGTTTAAATTGCATAAGTTGCGTTTATTCAGAGAATTTCTTTTTCATGGCCCCCAAGACCAAGACAGAAATGTGTAAGATTATTACAACAGTAAATGCATGGCTCTTGCCATTGAGTGCATTTTTAAGGGAAGGGTTGAATTTAAAATGTGTTAATTTGTTATTTGCTGTGTGACAGATGTAACCAAAGGAATGAACTTTTGTGTGCAAATAATTCACTGAAACCACTATGTGGGTGCGAAATATAGGTTATCTCTTCTTTGAATAGCACCAGCTTAAGTCTCTAACCTAGAATATTCATTAAAAGTGATAATCAATTTGTTTACCAAAAAGATAACAATTTAATCCTTAACTAGTCACTAATTTATGGCTTAGATTTCTGATATAAAGTTCTGTGTTTTTTTATTGAAGTGTTTGAAACTTACGAACAAGTTACTTCTCTTTTTTATATTTTCATTTAATATTTTTAAAAAATTCATAATAGCTTTATTGGGTAGTGAAGTTTGTTAGAGAGGCAGAAGTATTTAATACAAAAACTTCTTTATGGCCTTGTAAATTCAGCCACCTCCTTGCTTTCTTTAGATGTGAGGGCTTTTTAGCCTCATTTCCACTTCTGGAGCATCCTGAATGGCCCGGTGAATATAAATTCTTGCTGTTCTATAGGAACGGCCTTGTATTATAGACAACATTGTTAGGTCAGGGTCCTCATAAAGGCATTATTGTATACATTTTTTTGAGCAATTGAGGGAGTTCTGCTTTTTCTAGATGCATAGTAAACATCCAGGGCATGTGATTCTATAAGGCAATTGCTCTCAAATCAAAAGAAATTCATCACTTATTGCAAGATGAAATGAAGTAGGTTGTATTAGCAAAAAGGAAAGCATTATGACCAGTCACTGTGGGGCTGGTTGTACTCAACCTTGCAAATCATCTGAAAAAAGTTTCTTTTTATATTATCAACCAAGGACAAAAGAGAGCAGCAGTAAAGATAATCAGTACAAAATAAAACCATTTTGGAGTGTGCAGTATTCTATTATTTTTTTCTGAAGCAGAGTCACTTACTGATTATGTTTTTCCAAGGCTGGTATTACAAGTTCTCTCTCTCTCTCTCTCTTTCTCTCTCTCTCTCTCTCTCTCTCTCGATACCAACCAACTCAGTTAGTGTGGAAGCAGGGAGGGTCGTATGGACAGGGTATTGGTATGTGATTAACATTCTAGTTTGAAGAGCCAGATGTACGTTGTGAAGGATCAATGAAAAAAATTTAGCCAAGCAGATAAAATTCAATTTCTTCAAATAAATTATTACTTACTTGAGGACAAGGATGCTTTCTGGGTACGGTATCATTCCAGAGAATTTAAGTATTCCAAAATGAAACTTAGAATATTGAGGTTGGAAGATACATTTGATTTCACAAATCCTTTCTCTAAGAAACACTTATGAATTATCTGTTCCATAATTTTTTCTATATACCTCAAATGATTTTATAATAATTTTAGAATTATTTTCAAAAGACAGTACCTAACAATCAGAGAAACTAAATGGAGAAAATCATGATAGCATTTCCCAGGTGTATTCTATGGAACCCCATTTCTGTGAGAATTATAATAAAAGGTTTCAGGGTTATTTAAATTGAAGAAATGATCATTTTGGAGATTCAGATGTCACACTGGTAGACTGTCAGTTGGGTTGAACTGTTCTCATATGAAACATCTTGTTTAATTTATTCTAATATTATAATTTTTGTGACCATGGAACCTTGGTCTATGAACAATAGTTCAGGAAACCCTACTATACGGTTTATCAAATGGCCTCATAAACAGTTACTTATTCATGCACGCCAAAGCTCAGTGAAAAGTATTTTTCACACTTACTCTTTCTTGTGTCATTCAAAGAGAAGTTTTGATGCAGCGTATTTATTTGTAGGAAATGATAAACAGGTCCATTTCACAGTAGACTTTGTTCTCTGTGCTCTAGGTGATGCAGCTAACTGCCCCAGTTTGGAAAACATGGACTTGGATGAATTGTCTTTGTTTGGACCCCTGCCTGGGCCAGGCCCAGCCCTCGTGGACCGGAATCGATTATCCAGTGAGAGCAGCTGTAAGAGCTGGCTGAGCTCCATGACTATGGACAGTGAAGATGGCTACCAGACGTGTGTGTCTGAGGACTCCAGCAGGGGTGCCTTCAGTCGGCAGACGAGCACAGATGATGAGTGCTTTATCCCCAAGGAGGGGGATGATTTTCTGAGGAGGTCATCTTCAAGGAGGAACCGGAGCATCAGTAACACCAGCAGCGGATCCATGTCTCCCTTGTGGGAGGGCAACTTCTCAAGCGCGTTTGGGACCCTGCCCCGGAAGAGCAGAAAGGGAAGTGTCCGAAAGCAACTCTTGAAATTTATCCCTGGCCTTCATCGTGCTGTGGAAGAGGAAGAAAGTCGCTTTTGACGGATTGTGGTGTCCTTTCAAATTGGCTTATTTCACAAATATCTCTAGACTCACCCACATCCCAGCTTGGTGGGAAAGTGCAGAAGAATTGCAAAACTGACATCCCATTTCACAGCAATAGTGACCTTTATTTAAATTGTTGTGTCATAGTTTTTGCTTCTTACATCATTTTTCAACCTGAACAGCTCAATTTCTAAGCAGACAGGGAAACTAAACAATAAGTTAATTAATATAACAAACATGAAAGTGCCTGCTCATTCCAGTACTGTCTTTGAAAGCAAAACTAATATTTATTTTCTAGATTATCCCTGTGAATAATTGATAACTTTTGGAGTCAAGTATGAATAAACGTTTGGCAGAATATAATAATCTGCACTGTTTTCTATAGGATAATTGGTGAGTTATAAAATCTTAGGTTTGCTTATGCCCAGTGGCTTCTGGGGAGGCTTAATAATAGGCAGTTTTGAATTTGTTCAAACCTGTAATGACTTGTAAACAAAGATGACCATCAACCCTTTCTCACATCTATAGTGACAATAAAGCGGGAAGTATAAGATTTAATAGGAGGGGTTAAGGTTCATGAGAACCATGGAAAGATGTGGTCTGAGATGGGTGCTGCGAAGATCATAATAAAGTCTTTTTTATAGTCAGTCTAAACAAAATGGGTGGGGATGTCATGTTTTTTGCCCGATTCAACTTTTGTTCTGCTTAAACATTAATGGCAAATCTAGAACTCTTCGAATCCTACAACTTTGCAATTTTTTTTTCTACAAATGTCTAACATCCAAAACGTGAGAGTTGGGAAAAGGACTTTGCTCCTGTAGATTTTTTCATATTACTTCTCTATATCATATATTCTAAATAGCTATCACTTCAGCAGTCTTTTGCCTATTGGTTATGTTAGTATCACATTACTTCTAGCCTTTCAATTACTCCATGTTTTATTTAATATCCATTAAAGTCTATGAATTCTCTGTTCTGGTGGCACAGCTGTTCATTACCTATATTCTAGAGTAGACAATCTGGACTATGTAATAAATAGTCTGCTGATTTTAAGTTCTCTCTCTCTCTCTCTCTCTCTCTGCATGTGTGTGTGCGTGTGTGTGTGTTTGGGAGAAACAGAAACACTTCACTTTAAGTAGAACTGCTAAATTTAAGTAAACTTCTGATTAAGAAATGAGTTATTTTGAGAAAAAAGAGGGTAGGGTAAGGAAGCATGTAGGATAACAAGTATAAAAAGATTTCTAGGCCGGGCGTGGTGGCTAACGCCTGTAATCCCAGCACTTCGGGAGGCTGAGACAGGTGAATCACGAGGTCAGGAGATAGAGTTCATCCTGGCTAACACGGTGAAATGGTGAAACCCCGTCTCTACTAAAAATACAAAAAAGTTAGCCGGGCGCGGTGGCGGGCGCCTGTAGTCCCAGCTACTCGGGAGGCTGAGGCAGGAGAATGGCGTGAACCCGGGAGGTGGAGCTTGCAGTGAGCCAAGATCGAGCCGCTGCACTCCGGCCTGGGCGACAGAGAGAGACTCCGTCTCAAAAAAAAAAAAAAAAAGATTTCTCGTTGGGACTTGCCTTCTATTAACTCTTTGAACTGAGAAACATCCGGTAGGCTGTGCATGCGGGTCACTCATATGAAAGGCAGAGTGTCACACCTTTCACAGAAACAATAGCAATCTTGTCTACCATTTACTGAATGCCTAGTTGGCTAAAGACACTTTACGTGTGATCCTCACAATTACTATATTGTAGGTGTTAGGCATACAGATAACAAGTCAGGAATTTGGAAATGTTCTCAGGGTCACAAGGCTAGTCAGTGCCAGGGTTTAAATTGGAAGTCAGTTCTTCCTTGCTCTAGTCTATTCTAGATATCATTTATTCTTTTGGTTCTGTTTAGTGATCATCACAGTACTTTTTATTCTACCCAACAGGAATACTTAAAATGTACAATTATAGATACTGCATAGATAAGTGTATTTCTTTGGGTAAATAGGAAAACAAACAAACATTTCTCTGTTCCTCATACAAAAGTTTCAGATATAGGTTCTTTAATAACTACATGATGAGCAATGTATTTATTTTCAACAAGAGCTTGCAAACCAGTTATGATTCAACAAGAGCTTGCAAACCAGTTATGATTCAACTGGTATTGCTCATTTCTCATCGTAGTCTAGAATCATCCTGCTAAAGGTCTACTTATACGAATTCAGCATTTCTTGTTATCCTATTTCACAAAGTCCAGGGAAAGGAAACACCACATTTATTTAAGGAAAGATGACTTTGAAATCTTCTACAAGGTGAGAAAATGCTTTGAGAACTACATGGAATGACATAGGTCATACGGTAAAGCAGACCATAGATCATTTGCTTTTCTTGTGACTTTAATACAGAAGTGTAATACTGCTGTATGACAGTAGACCTCAAACGCAAAAAAGGCAAGGAAGGGATGGAGCAAGCATCACTTTAGTTTGCGGTAAGAATTAGAGTCGAGGTATGTTCTGAGAATAAAGAAAAAAGTACTGGTTAACCAAAGTACAGGAAGGAAGGGCATGTCATGTTCTATATTTCACAAGCTGTAAGAAAATTAGCTTTTGTTTAGTGGAAATGTGGGTAAATTTCTCACAGTATAGCTTTCAGACAAATGTATGACCTCAGTGGGGCTTTAGAAGAAACTTCTGGTGCATAGTGATTCACTCTGATATAATTTACTGGGAAAAAAATTGAAAAGTGTTTTTTTAACTTGAAAGTTCTCAAATATGTAATACTGGTGAATTCCATTAATTGACCACCTGTTATGAAAATGCATTTTTCTGGAAGGGCATTTGATAAACCAAATTTGAATCAAGTAGATTGGGAATTACTTAATCATGCGTCTGAAGAACACAACCATGACAACAGATTAGTAATATATTTTTGGAAGTGAACTTTTATTTATGACTTTCTACCTTGTAATAATTTTATATCTTAAGTGCATGATACAGATATCATTTAAAATCCCAGTTTGCACTTAAGAGATCAAACTTGGAAACAGTATGTGTGTATTAATCACCAAAGTACAGGCATTTTTGAATGTATACATACTAAAAATAGTACGTAATACACAACTACATTGAGCCCTTCAGATCATAAAAGTATTGTTATTTTATATCCATTTCCTTACATACCTATGGGCTACAAAATCAAAATTTCATGCCTTTATGAAATAAAGAATGCTAGTTTTCAGTGTCAGGACTTTCTCTCTCTTTCTCTGTCTCTCTCCCTACATTTCTCTCTACCATAAAGAAATAATTGTTTTAAAAGCATATTTTAAAAAAATCCTGGGTGATTCTCGACATTTACTTCTTTGAGGACCTTAAAAGACACTACTTACTTAATTGAACTTTGCATGATTAGCTTTTGTATTGCTATTTAACAAATTACTGCCAGGCATGGTAGCTCATACCTGTAATCCCAGCATTTTGGGAGGCCGAGGCGGGTGGATCACCTGAGGTCAGGAGTTTGAGACCAGCCTGACCAAGATGATGAAACCCCATCTCTACTAAAAATACAAAAATTAACCGGGCATAGTGGTGCATGCTTGTAATCCCAGCTACTCCGGAGGTTGAGGCAGGAGAATTGCTTGAATCTGGGAGGCAGAGGTTGCAGTGAGCTGAGATCGCACCATTGTCCTCCAGCCTGGGCAACAAGAGCAAAACTCCACCTCAGAAAAATAAATAATAAAAAAACCCCACAAACTTAGAAGCCTAAAATATACTTATTTTCTCAAAGTTTCTGTGGGCAAGGAGTCTGGGCACAGATTAGCTGGATCTGCTCAGGATTTCACAAAGCTGCAGTTTAGGTGTTGTCCAGGGTTGGGTTGTTACCCGGAGGCTTGATTGGAGAAGGGTATGCCCTTAAGCTCCCCAGGTTGTTGTCAGAATCATTTCCTGGTGGCCACACAATTCATGGCAGCTTGCTTCTTCAAAGCTGGCAGTGAAGAGGAAAAATGGAGAGGCTGCAAACAAGACAGAGTCTTAAATAATACCATGTAATCGCCTTTGCCATGTAACATAACCTCTTAAGTGACTTCCCATCACCTTGCCTTATGATGTAACATTAAGATGGGAATAGCATCCTATCAACCGTACCATGTTTTGTTTGAAAAAACATGTCACAGGCCCACCCACACTCAAGAAGCAGGGATTACACAGTCATGAACATTAGGAGGTAAGGATCAGGGGACCACCCTAGTCTGTTTGTAACACCATTCAAGGAGTTCACAGACTTGATAACATATGGGTATTGAGCTGTCTCTAAATCTCCTTGAGTAAAAATTAGTGACTGTCATAATAATTTATATATAAAGAAATGGAAGCATTAGTGAATTTTGGAATGAAATAACCTGGTCAAGATTGTGTAACTAGCCAAAAAGTTGATGAAAGTTTCTGGCCTCCTAACTTTGTCTGCTAGGTACATTAAATGATAAAAGAAGATTTTAAAAGAATAAGAAAGAATGAACTAGTTACTTGCTTTCAATGTTTACTCGGGGAATCTGAATGCATTTAAGTGAATAGTGATTGGCATACTGAAGTTTGCCACTTCTAGGCAGGCACATCTTTATAAGCAGAGGATAGTAGGAACTTTTACACAGAAAAGTAAACAAAACATTTACTATCAAAACTACAAAGCACAAAAGGAAATGATCAGCCATGAGCAAAAGTTAGGAGATATCACAAAATTATTAGAACTTGAGGGGAAAAAAGAAGTTTGAAAGAATATAAAAAATGTGTATCTTAGGAATAAAGGATAACTTCCTCAGCTCGATAAAGAACATCTACAAAATGCCTGCAGGTAATATCATAATGGTGTGACACTGGACATTTTCCTTCTTTTTTCTTTTGATGGAATATCGCTCTGTCGTCCAGGCTGGAGTGTAGTTGTGCAATCTCGGCTCACTGCAAGCTCTGCCTCCCGGGTTCACGCCATTCTCCTGCCTCAGCCTCCTGAGTGGCTGGGACTACAGGTGCCCACCATCATGCCCGGCTAATTTTTTGTATTTTTAGTAGAGACGGGGTTTCACTGTGTTAGCCAGGATGGTCTCAATCTCCTGACTTCGTGATCCACCTGCCTTGGCCTTCCAAAGTGCTGGGATTACAGGCGTGAGCCACCGCACCCGGCCGACACTTTCCTTCTAAGATAGTTACAAAGCAAATATATTTTCTCTCACTTCTCCTTTCTATATCGTATGAAAATCTTAGCTAGTGAAATAAGGCAAGGAAAAGAAATAAAAGATACACAAGTTGGGAAGGAAGAAAAGAAACTGTCTTCATTTGACGATGATATGTCGTCTATGTGAAAAGTCTCAAATAACAGTGCAACAAAAAATCCTGGCACAACTAAGTGAGTATAGCAAGGTCATGGGATACAAGGTTAACATACAAAAGTCAATTGCTTTCCTACATATCAACAATGAACAACTGGAATTTGAAAGAGGAAAAACAATATGTTGACAGCATGCAAAAAATAAAATACTTAGATATAAATGTAACAAAATACTACAGGATCTCTATATGGTAAACTTAACCCTAAATAGAGAGTCAGTGGTCATGGATTGGAAGACTCCATAGTTTTACAACTCAGTTCTTCCCCACTTAATCTGTAGACTCAGTGTAATCTCAATCAAAATTCTAGCGAGCTATTTTTTAGACTCAACAAATTAATTCTAAAGTTTATATGGAAAGGCAAAAGACAATAATGGCCAAGAAAATACTGAAGAACAACAAAGTTGGAAGAATCACAATATCCTTTTAAAGACTTAATATAAAGTATTGTCATCATTACAGCATGGTATTGGCAAAAGAATAGACAGATAAATCAGTGGAACAGAACAGAGTGTCTAGAAATAGACACACACAAATATAGTAAATTATCTTTGACACAGAAGTAAAGTCAATTAAATGTAGAAAGGATAGTGTTTTCAACAAATGGTTCTGTCAAATATGCAAGCTCTTATACGTTTCACAAAAATTGACTCAAAATGGATCATAGACATAGGTATAAAACACAAAACTATAACACTTCTATAAGATAGCATAGGAGAAATTCTAGATTTCCTTCGGCGTGGTAATGAGTTTTTAGATACATCAAAAGGATGATTTATGAAAGAAAAAGTTGATACATCAGACTTTATAAAAATTAAAACTTCTGCTTTGTGAATGGCACTGTTCAGAGAATCAAAAGACAAGTCATAGGCTGTGAGAAAATGTGGATATACACATTGTTAGGTCCGTAAGATGCAATACTATTCAGCTACAGAGAAATAAGCTATCAAGTCATTAAAAGACACTATGAATCTTAAATGCATGTTGCTAAGTGAAGGAAACTAGTTTGAGGAGACTAATACTGTATGTGTCAATTTATATGACATGATGGAAGAGGCAATACTAAGGCAATAATAAAGATATGAGTGGTTTTAAGGAGTTAGGGGTGGGAAGAGGGCATGGAGATAGTTGAATAGGAGGAAGACTGGTGAGTTTTATATAGTGATGAAACTCTTCTGTGTAATATTGTAATCTTGGATACATGACTCTATGCATTTGCCAAAACCCATAGCACTTTACAGCATGAAGAGTTATCCTTAAAGCTTGCAAATTTTCAAAAAGCCCACTTAGGAGGTTGGGGGATCCCAGCATAGGATGAAGAATGTGACAAAAACAATCTAACTCTATTAAAAATGTATAAAACAATAGTGTGGAAAAAAAAGATGCTGAGCTAAGTAGCTCTGGAAATGATTGGAGTTTATAAAATGAAAGGCAAAATAAAACATACAAAAATATTCTACTCTAACAGAAAAACTTGCTTTCCATGTGAATACAATTAATAACTCTGACAGTGCTATGTATGTATACTGCAATTGAAGAATTAATAAATTCTTCATGGCTGATAATGGGAGCCAGATTTCTTACTGTTGGATTCAAAGTTTACAGATAAGTAAGGGAGAATGCTAGATTGACCCATGTGGTAATGCGTTTAAGTTTTAGACATCCATATGCACTCAATATTAGCTTACTAAAAGTATGGATGATTACATACATAAATATTCATAGATATCTGTGTATGCATGAATTAGTTTATACACACTTATTTTCTTGCTCTGTCAGCTGAGAGGTCAAGGAAGTAATGACACTTTAGCAGCAATGAACACACATAGCACCAAGATCCAAGATCTTGGCTTCTAATACCATTCCCCCAATAAAAGAAACCAGAGTTCCTTGGAGAAATGGCTTATTCTAGATCTGAGGCAGGGAATATACAAGAAAGGCCTGCAGCATCTTGTAATTTCAGAAAGTAATAAAATATTTTTAAAACCTTATAAAGATTGAGATATGTCAAAGGCAAATAGAAGCCAATCAGAAGGGCTCCTAATGGCCAAAGAGCAACAAATAAAACAGTATTAAATTATAACCCAAAATATAAAATAAGTATACGTTCATGTGTCCATACTGATATAAATAAGTGACTGAATAAATAATAATAAATGGAGTGAAGAGACAAACCTCCTGTATGGAAAAATTTCCCATTATTTATGTAGATACTTCACCCTCAAGGAAGAGGAGCAGAACTCCTCATTCCTTAAGTGTGGGCCGAATATGATGACCTTTTTCCAAAGGGTATAGTATGGAAAAAGGGGAAAAGTAATTTTACAGTAGAGAAACCTGACAAACACTACTCCAGCAAGATGATCACTATCAATGTCAATTGCTGTAGGTTTATGTGGCTAATATGTATCCTTGATATTATATAGTGAGAAGGACACTTTGTCACAATGATCCTCTTGCCCAGAACCCATAACTTCAGTCTAATCATGAGAAAAACACCAAATTCTAATTAAGAGATACTCTATAAAATATCAGCCAGTACTTCTCAAAACTGTCAAGATTATTAAAAATGAGTAGAGTCAGAGAATCTGTCATAGCCAAGAAAAGCCTAAGGAGACATGATGACTAAATAGAATATGGTATCCTGGATAACAACTTGGAACAGAGGAGGACACTAGATTAAAAGGAATTCTGAATAAAGTTTAAACTTTAGTTAATAATGTGCCAATATTGGTACATTACTTATAACAAATATACCATAATCACATTAGATGTGAGTAACAGGAAACTGGGTACAAAGTATTTTTGCACTCAGTCTCCCCTATTCACATCTACTATTGGGAACCCTGTGCTATCTTCACCATTTTCCCCTAAATATAAAACTGTTCTAAAAAATAAAGTATACTAAAAAATAAGCACATTTAAATTAACTAAAAACAGTAAAACGAAGAAATAAATACCACAGTGGAATAATGAAGTATTTGAATTAATTGAGAAAATTTAAATGAATATAAATAAAATTTTATTTTAAAAACATTGGCAGACTTGGGCGGGGTGCAGTGGCTCACGCCTGTAATCCCAGCACTTTGGGAGGCCGAGGCGGGTGGATCACGAGGTCAGGAGATCAAGACCATCCTGGCTAACATGGTGAAACCCTGTCTCTACTAAACATATAAAAAATTAGCCGGGCGAGGTGGCGGGCGCGTATAGTCCCAGCTACTCGGGAGGCTGAGGCAGGAGAATGGCGTGAACCTGGGAGTTGGAGGTTGCAGAGAGCCGAAATCGCACCACTGCACTCCATCTTGGGAGACAGAGCGAGACTCTGTCTAAAATAAATAAATAAAATAAAATTTAAACACAAAAAAAGCATTGGCAGACATGTGGCTTCTGGTAGGGCATGTAAGGAAGTTGGAAGTCACAACTCCGTCTTAACAGCAAGTAAAAAACTTAACAGTTGGGCGTAGTGGCTCATGCCTATAATCCCAGCACTTTGGGAGGCTGAGGCGGGTGGATCACGAGGTCAGGAGTTTAAGATCAGCCTGGCCAAGATGGGGCAACCCCATCTCTACTAAAAATACAAAAATTAGCCAGGCTTGGTGGTGGGCGCCCTTAATACCCGCTATTTGGGAGGCTGAGGCAGAGAGTGGTTTGAACTCGGGAGGCAGAGGTTGCAGTGAGCCTAGATCGCACCACTGCACTCCAGCCTGGGCAACAGACTGAGATTCCATCTCAAAAAAATAAAAATTAAAATTAAAAGAAAAGAAAAGAAAAGAAAAAACCCAAAATATCAACAGCTCTTTTTAGATGCATCAAAGAAGTGAGCTCACAGGGCAAATCACTGTCCCCTTAATTGCAGACAGGCACATGCAAAGAATCATGACGGACTAGGATAGGAACCCACAGCAGAAACTTCCATGGGAACCAATGCCAGGGTAGGAAAACCTGAGCTATAATTGACAAATTGCTAGAGGCTCAGAGTGGACAAATCTGACAGTAAAAAATTCCAGAGGTTCCTCTCATGTAGTTGTCCCCACATTTTTGTGACTTTTACAAGATTCTCACTGTGAATAGAGAAGAAAAATCTATTATACTTTCAGTAGCAGAGGGGAAAAATAACTATTTTGAAATAAGCCAGAGCATTCTGTTCTTCTTAACAAGGCCTACCCTCAAAATAAACTATTTTATCAGGGCCTAAACTATTTTTTTTTTCAGAGCCTAACTGAGCTGGGGGAAGGAAAGTATACAACTCTAGCATGCTCTAGCCATTCTGTTCCATGTAAGTGGAGGTAGGGGCAGAGGTGGGCCGTGAAGCACTTGTGAAGTTCACAATGCAGAGTCACATGTTCACTGAGACTGAGACCTTATCATAGCACTATAGAATGCTCTGTACACCCTGCATCTCATGACCACATTACTAAAGTTAAAGACCTAGTTATAGCAGTTCATTTTACCTAGTACATCATGCTGGACTATCAAGAAAAAAATTACAAGGCATACTAAAAGCAAAAGCAAAAACACACACACAAAAAAACAATTTGAAGAGACAGAGTAAGCACTGGAACCAAAGTTAAATAGGGCAAGGATGTTGGAATTATCAGACTGGGGAATTACAGCAACCATGGTTAATATGTGAAGGGCCATAATGGATAAAGTTAATAACATACATGAACAAATGAACAATGTAATCCGAAAGATGGAAATTCTATGAAAGAATAAAAAAGAGATGCTAGAGATGGAAAACACTGTAACAGAGGAAAGGACATCAGGAAGATGGCAGAGTAAGAAGTCCTGGACCCTTTTCTCCTGCATAAACACAATGATTCAGTAAAAATTCATGGTTAAATTTCCTTTGCAGGATATCAGAAACTAATTAAAAGGATATCTACTATAAGATAAAGCAAAACCAACCCCCCACCCCGCAAAGCCAGTAAGGAGATTCAGGACACCATCTTGTTGGAGACTCTACCCCAAGCACTATGCCATATGATTAGGAGAGACAATCTAAACTCTCAGCTTTACCCATGGGAAGGAAGGGGTTGATGTGCCTATTCCACCAACGTTCCCAAGGAGGTCCCCCAAAAGATTTGATTCTGTCTCACCGGTCCTGGATCTCTGATGGGTCCAGCATAGTCAGTCTCCCTGGAGATGAACACAGGTTGTGGCTTAGTCTGGGATTCCATAGCTTCTCCAGGATGCCCTGGCTCAGCAGAGTGCAAGCAGACACAAAACACAGCTCCCTGCTTCTCCCTGGGAAGGAGAATAATTTGTAGAGCTCCCCAGAATCTCTGATTTAGCTAATTGTTGGAGATTTTCTGCTGTACCAGGTCAGTCTGTGAAGACTGGGAGAGGAGCCTGCTTTGCCTAACGGGCAGACACCAAAAAAGAGAGTAAAGGAAAATGAAGAATAAGGCATAGATGTTTAAACAACAAAACAAGATAAATGTCCAGAAGCTGACGCAAGTGAAATGGAATTATATGATTTGCCTGCCAGAAAAGTAAAATTAACTCTCATAAAGATGCTCACCAAGTCAAGAAAACAATGCATGAACAAACTGGGAATTGCAGTACAGATATAGAAATATCTCTGTGGAACTGAAGAATTCCATAATTGAACTATAAAAAATTCACTGGAGGGTTTCAACAGCAGATTAGATCAAGCAAAAGAAAGGATTAATACACTTGAAGACAGGTCTTGGGAAGTAATTTAGTCAGAGGAGCAAAAAAGATAAAAAGAATGAAAAAGGAGAAGAAAGTTTAAGAGACCATGGGATACCATCAAGCCAACCAAAATATGCATTAAGAAGGTTCCAGAGGAGAAGAAAGAGAGAGAGAAAGGATGAGAAAGCTTGTTCAAAGAAAGAAAAATGATTTAAAAACTTCCAAAGGCTGGGGAAGGAAATGGACATACAGATCCAAGAAGTCCAAATGACATCATATAAGACAATGAGAACCTTGAAAGGTACAAGAGAAAAAAGATGTGTGATGTACAAAGGAACCTCTTTAAGACGATTAGCTAATTTTTCAGTAGAATCCTTACAGGTCGGAAAGGAGAGGGAAGATAAATTCAAAATGCTGAAAGAAAAAAAAAAACCCTTGCCAACCAAGATTATTATAGCTGCCAAAATTCTCCTTAGGAATGAAAGAGAATAAAGACTTTCCCAGACTAAAACAGAGAGAGAAAGAGAGAGGAGAGAGAGAGAGCCCAAAATGTTAAACGGAGTTCTTTAAGATGAGATGAAAGGACTTTAAACAGCAACATGAAAACATAAACAATGAAGAAACTTATTGGTAAATGTAAATATATAGGCATATACAGAAAATTGTGTGAATGTAATGGTTGTGGGTAAATCACTGAATTCTAATATAAAAGTTAAGATATAAGTATTGAAAGTAACTACAGCTAAAAATACATTAAAAGATACATATATGCATAGATGTATATTGTGACAACAATAATACATTTTGTATGTGTAGGAAGTTAAAATACAGAGTTTTTGTATGCAACTGGATTTAAGTTGTCGTCACCTCAAAAAAGAATATGTGATATATACACACAATGGAATTCTATGCAGCCTTTAAAAGAAGGAAGTCCTACAATATGCAACAGCATGAATGAACCTTGAGGACACTATGAAAAGTGAAATAAGCCAGTCACCAAAAGATAAATATTGTATGATTTCACTTCTGAGGTATCTAAAATAGTGAAATTCATAGAATCAAAGAGTGAAAGGGTGTTTGCCAGGGGCTGGGAGAATGAGAAAATGGAGGGTTATTAATGGGTGAAAAGTTTCAGTCAGACATAATGAATAAGCTTTAGAGATCTGCTGTAAAACGTTGTCCCTATAGTTAACAATAATGTACTGTCTACTTAAAAACTTGTTAAGATGATATAGTTCATGTTAAGTGTTCTTACTGCAATGAAAATGAACCATTGTAACAGAAATGAATAATGCCTTTAATGGATGTTTTAGGAGACTGGACAAAGATGAGGAAAGAATCTCTTGAGAATGTCAGTGGAAACTTTCAAAGCTGAAAAGCACATAGAAAAAAGACTGAAAACAACAACCAGCTAAAAATCCAAGAAGAGTGGGACAACTACAAAATCTGTAACATATACATAAAAAGAATACAAGAAGAAGAAAGAGAGAAATGAATAGAAGCAAAGGAATAATGACTAAGAAATTCCCTAATTAATGTCAGACGTCATTCCAGGAATCTCAGAGAAAAATAAGTATGATAAATACCAGGAAACTCTACATAAGTGTATCAGATTCAAAGCTGAGGAAAATAAAAAATAAAGAAAAAAATATGAAAGAAGCGAAGAAAAAAAAACCTTACCTGTATTTCAGCAAATGTAAGAATTATACCTGATTCCCCAGAAATCAAGCAAACAAGAAGAAATTAGAGTAAAATATTTTAAGGATTGAGGGACAAAAGAAAAGAAAAGAAAAAGCCTAGCAAACTAGAAATCCATATCCTGTGAAATTATCCTTCAAAGTAAAGGAGAAATAAAGACTTTCTCAAACAAACAATAATTAAGGGAAATCCCTGCTTGTAGACCAGTTTTGCAAGAAATGATTTTTAGAAGTTCTTTATAGGGAAAAAATGACATAGGTCAGAAACTTGGATCTATGTAAAGAAAAGAAGAGCTTTGAAGAAGGAATAAGTGAAGGTAAAATTAAATCTTTTTACAATTTTTAATTGATGTAACAGATAATTTGTTTAAAATAACAACAATGTAATCAAATATATGTATTTATGTGTACATGCATAGGATTATGTATGTTTATGTATAAGTAAAATGAATGGCAGCAGTGATACTAGAGGCAGAAATTAGAATTAGAGGAATTAGAATTTATTATAAGGTATTTACATTGTCTGGAAAGTGGTATAGTGTTATTTGAAAGTGGACCTGGATTAGTTGTAAATGCATATTGAAAACTCTAGGGCATCACTAACAAAAATATTGGAAGTATAACAGATTTTTTTTATTTTTTATTTTTTTTTTTTTTGAGACGGAGTCTCACTCTGTCGACCAGGCTGGAGTGCAGTGGCCGGATCTCAGCTCACTGCAAGCTCCGCCTCCCGGGTTCCCGCCATTCTCCTGCCTCAGCCTCCCGAGTAGCTGGGACTACAGGCGCCCGCCACCTCGCCCGGCTAGTTTTTTGTATTTTTTAGTAGAGACGGGGTTTCACCGTGTTAGCCAGGATGGTCTCGATCTCCTGACCTCGTGATCCGCCCGTCTCGGCCTCCCAAAGTGCTGGGATTACAGGCTTGAGCCACCGCGCCCGGCCTACAGATATGTTAAGAAAGGAGAGAATATAGAATTATATAAAATGCTCAGTTAAAATCACACAAGTCACAAAAAGGTTAAAAAGACTAAAACGGGAACAGAGAAAAAGGGCAATGAATAGAAAACAGTAACAGATATCATAGATATTAATCTACCTATTTAAATAATCATTTTGAATGTCAACGTCTAAATGCACCAATTAAATCACAAAGATTGCCAGAGTAGATCAATAAAACAAGACTCAACTATGTGTTGTGAACATGAGACCCACTTTAAATATAGAGACACATAGAAATTAAAAGCATGTGATGGAAAAGCATATGGCATGCTGTCACTACTTTAAAGAAAGTCTCTTCTGTTTGAAATACAATTTCAAACAGAAGAGACTTCAGAGCAAAGAAAATTATCAGGGATAAAGAGGAACATTATATAATGATAAAGGGACCAATTCTCCAGGAAGACATAGAAATCTTAATGTGTATGTGCCTAGTAGAGCAGCAAAACACATGAAACGAAAACTAACTGTAGCCTGTTAGTTTAATCCACTATTACAGTTGGAGAATTCAACACCCTCTATCAGAAATGCACAAATACAGCAGGCAGAAAATCTGCAAGGACATAGCTGAAATCAATAACATCATCAATCAACTGAATATAACTGATATCTATCAACTACTGTATTCTAAAACAGAAAAATACACATTCTTCTCAAACTCACATGGATTATTCACCAACATAGACCACATGCTGGCCAATAAAATATACCTTAACAAATTTAAGAGAATATAAATCATCCAATGTCTGCTCTCAGATCACAATGGAACTAAACTAGAAGTAAATTAGCTAGAAAATTCCTCAAATACTTGGAGATTAAACAACACACCTCTAAATAATGCATAGGTCAAAGAAGAAATATCAAGAGGCATTAAAATATTTTGAAATAAATAAAAATAAAGACAACATATCAAAAATTGTGGCATGCAGCAAAAGCAGTGCTTGTTGGGAGATTTAGAACATTTAATGAGTATATTAGAAAGGGGAAAATATCTACAATCAGTAATATAAGCTTCTACCTTAGGAAATTTAAAAGAAATATAAATTAAATCCAAAATATGTAGAAGAATATAATTAATAACAATTAGAACATAAATCAATAAATAGAAACTGAAATTTCAATAGAGAAAATCATGAAACCGAACGTTAGTTCCTTGAGAACATTAACAAAATTAAAAAGCCTTTAGCAAGGCTAACTTAAAACAAAAAGACAGAGAGAGAGAGAGAAGACTGAAATTACTAGTATCAGAAATGAAAGTGAAACACCACTATAAATCCCATGAATGGTAAAAAGATAATAAAGAAATATTATAAACAACTCTGCCCACAAATTTGATAGCCTAGATGAAACAGACCAGTTCCTTGAAAGGTACAATCTAACAAATCTCACACAAGAAGAAATAGAGAGTTTGAATAGGCCCATATCTATTTGAATTTGAATAACAATTGAATTTGAGTAAATAGATCAAATAAATAAAATCCTTCAAAAATAGAAAAAAACAGGACCAGATGGGTTCACTGGTGAGTTCTAACAAACATATGAAGAATAAATTTTACCAATCCTCTAGAACCTCTTTCAGAAGATAGAAGCAAAAGAACTATCTCCTAACTTATTCTATGAGATGAGCTTTACCCTAATATCAAAGCCAGGCAAAGATACTATAAGAAAAGAAAACTATAGACTTATATCTCTTGTGAAAATAGATTCAAAAATTTTCAAAATATTAGCAAATTGTGTTGAACAGTGCATAAAAAGAATTACATACCACAACCAAATGAGATTTATCTCAAGTATGCAAGACTGATTCAACATTTGAAAAATCAGTTAATGTAATTCATTGCATTAGTAACATAGAGAAGAAAAATCACATGATTTTATCAACAGATGGAGAAAAAGTGTCTGACAAAATCCAATACTTATTTATGATGAAAACTCTCAGCAAACTAGAAATAGTGGGAAACTTCCTCAACTTTATAAAGAACATCTACACAATATTCCTACAATAAACATCATACTTAAATGGTGAGAAAGTAGATGCTTTTCTGCTAAGATCAGGAACAAGACAAGGACATCTGTTTCACCACTCCTTTTCCATGGCTTACTGGAATTTCTAGTTAACACAATAAGACATGAACGGAAACAAAAACTATACAGATTGAGAAGGAAGAAATAAACTATCTTTATTCACAGATAATATGATTGTCTATGTAAAAAATCTAAAATAATCAACAGAAAAAACTCCAAATTTCCTGAAGTTAATGAGTGATCAAAGCAATGTTGCAGGATATAAGAATAATACACAGGTCAATTGCTTTCCTATATATTAGCAATGAAGAAGTGGAATTTCAAATTTAAAGCACAATGCCATTTATATTATCATATAATCAAAGTGAAATATTTAGGTATAAAGCTAACAAAATATGTACAAGATTTATTATGAGAAAAATTACAAAACTCTGATGACAGAAATCAAATAAATGGAGAGATATTTTATGTTCAAGGCTAGGAAAACTCAATGTCAAAATATCAGTTCTTCCCTTCTTGATCTATAGATTCAATGCAATACCAATCAAAATACCAACTTATTTGTGAATATTGACAAACTGATCCTAAAGTTCATAAGGCAAAAGTCCTAGAATAGCCAACACAAAATTGAAGAATAGAGTCAGATGATTCACACTACCCAAGTACAATACTTGCTATAAAGCTACAGTAATCAAGACAGTATAGTATTGATAAAATAATAGAAAAATATATCAATGGAACATAATAGAAAGCCCAGAAAGAGAATCACATAATTAGCCAACTAATCTTTGACAAAGAAGCAAAGGCAATGAAATGCGGAAAAGATAGTTTTTCAACAAATAGTGCTAGAACAACTGGACATCAACATACCGAGAGAGAGAGAGAGAGAGAGAGAGAGAGAATTTGGACATGACCTTGCAGCTTTCATAAGAATTAACTTGAAATGGATCATATGCCTAAATGTAAAATTCAAAATTATACTACTGCTAAAAGATAACATAGAAGAAAATCTAGATGACCTTGGGAAGAAATAATTGATAAGCTAGATTTCATTAAAATTAAAAACTTCTGTTCAGCAAAAGACATCATTGAGAATGAGAAGACAAGGTACTTTCTGAGTGAAAACATTTGCAAAATATGTATTTGATAAAGGACTGTTATCCAAAATATACAAAACCTCTATAATAATAAAATGAACTACCTAATTTAAAAAGGGCCAAAAATCTAAGTTGAAACCAAAGAAGATGGCAGATAAGTATATGAAAAGATGCCCCCCATCATATATAACTAGGAAAATACAAATTAAAACAACAATGAGATGCCACTGCATGCCAATTAGAATGACCAAAATCCAGAACACTGACAACACCAAATACTGGTGAAGATGTGGAGAAAAAGAAACTCTCATTCATTGCTAAAGGGAAGACAAAATGGTAAAACCACTTTGGAGTACAGTTTGGAAACTAAACAAGTTTTGGAAACTAAACATACTTTTACCAGAGCATGAAGTAATCACATTCCTTGGCATTTATCCAAGGAAGTTAAAAACTCTTGTATGCAAAAAAACCTGTATATAGATATTTACAGCAGTTTTATTCATAATTAGCAAAACTCAGAAGCAACCAAGATGTCCTTCAGTAGGTGAATGGAAAAGCTGTACTACAACTGACAATAAAATATCATTCAGTGGTAAGAGGAAGTGACCTATCAAGCCATGGAAAGACATGCACCAAAGTGCATGTTACTAAGTGAAGAAGCCGATCTGAGAAAGCTACATACTGTATGATTCCAGCTATATGACATCCTGGAAAAGGCAAAACTATGGTCAGAGTAAAAGTATCAGTAGTTGTCAGGGTTTAGGGTGGAGGGAGGGATGAATACGTGGAACACAGAGAGTTTTTAGGGTAGTGAAACCATTTTGTGTGATACTCTAATTTTGGATACATGCTATCATACTTTTGTCCAAACTTACAGAATGTAAAACACCAAGAGTGAACTCTAATATAAACTATACTTTGGGTGATAAAGATATGTCAATGTGGGTTTAGTAATTGTAGTAAATGTACCACTTTGGTGGGGAATGCTGATAATGGGGAATGTTGATATGCATATATTGGGCCAAGGGATATATGTAAAATCTCTGTACCTTCTACTCAACTGTGCTCTCAACCTAAAACTTCTCTAAAAAAAGTATATTAAAAAATTGTTATTGAAATCAAATCCTCATAATCAGTGGGAAAGCATATCATACATAGATAAAGAGAGAATCTGTGAACTGAAAAATTATGGAAATTACCATAATAAATATATAAAGAGACTTCAAAAAGTTTGTGGAAAAATGTAATTAAAAAATAAAAATTAAAAAAATACAAACCTTAATTTTTCAACATAAGCTCAATTAAGCTTAAGCCATTCTTGTAAGCAATAATACCAGCCATCTAAAGAACTGAGGGTCCTGGGAATTTAACCATGTTAATACAGTCTTTTATGCATTATTAACTGAAGAAATATGGGTGCCTTTTACAGTCTTTTTAAGGTTAAGAAACAAACAAAAAACAATCAGAAGGAGCCAAATCAGGAATGTAAGGTAGATGCTGAAAGATTTCCCATAGAAACTCTCACAAAATTATCCTTCTTTGATGAGATAAATGAGCAGGAGCATGGAGCTTTGTCGTAGTGGAGAAAGACTCTCTGGTGAATCTTTTCTGGATATTTTTTCTGTTAAAGCTTTGGCGAACTTTCTCAAAACTCCCTCATAATAAACAGACAAATAACAGATAAATAAACTGTTCTTTGACCCTCTAGAAAGTCAACAAGCAAAATGCTTTGAGCATCACCCAAAGCTGTTGTCATGACCTTTGCTCCTGACCCATCCACTTTGCTTTGACTTGACCACTTCCACCTTTTGGTAGCCATTGCTTTGGTTGCGCTTTGTCTGTAGGATCATACCAGTAAAGTCATGTTTCATCTCCTATCACAATTTTTCAAAGAAACCCTTCAGGATCTTGATCCCAACTGTTTAAAATTTCCATTGAAATCTCAGCTGCAGAGCTGATCTGGTGCAATGGTTTTGGTGCCCATTGAGCGGAAAGTTTGCTCACCTTTAAGTTTTCAATTAGAATTGTTTAAGTGAAACCAATTGAAATGTCTATGGTGTTGGCTGTTGTTTCTGCTGTTAATCATTGGCCCTCTTCAATTAGGGCACAAACAGGGTTAATATTTTTTCCTCCCAAATTAATGTGGATTATTTGTTGCTGCAGGCTTCCTCTTCAAAATTATGTAGACCCTTCTTAAAAGAAGTTATCCATTTGCAAACTAATGATTTCTTTGGGGTACTGTCCCCATAAACTTTTTGTAAGTAATCAATAATTTCACCATTTTTCCACCCAAGTTTCACCATAAATTTGAAGTTCGTGCTTGCCTCAATTTTAGCAAAATTCTTATTGCTCTGTTAAGGGCTTTTTTCAAACTGATGTCCTAAACTTCGTAATGCCTCAAACTAGATCCCATTCATATATGTTATAACAAGTTAGAGTCAGTTTATTTTGGTGCAAAAATTTTTAAGATCTATGCATAATTTTTTCATAATATGCATTTTTCTATGAGCTTTTTGAAGTCCTATTATATAAAGACAGATAAAAAGAGTAGAAGTATTAGAAGTAGATGAAAGATAGGAAGGAGAGAAAGGAAAGTTCCAACATATATCCAATGAACATTCTGGAAGGATAAAATACAGAAAACAGGAGAGAGGTTATCTTTGAAGAGATGGTGATTGAGAACTTAGTATAATTGAGTTTTTTTTAATCTCATGAGTTATTAGGGTCAGAAAATGCAACATCTTGACAAAATAAAAACAATAAAATAAAAAGTAAAAACAAACTCACATTCACACACTGTAGTGGAACCATGAAGTATCAAAGTCAGTCTTTGGTGAAAATCTTAAAAGCAACCAAAGAACAAATGCAGATCATAAGGAACAATAATTATCTTGAAAGAATTAAATCTGCACAACTGTAACACTAAGGAGAGACATAGGTACTCTAAATTCTGCATGGTAATGAAAGGAACTTTGTAATACCTTTTGTGAGATTGTCTACCAGCCTTTCAAAGGTGTACAACTTAACTCACTGTTCGTGCCATGTACAGTTATTTTTCCTTATACTTCTGCATTTACTAGCTGAGAACAAGATTTTGTCCAGCAAAATAGTATAAAGTTTCAAGTTTCATTTGTTTATTCAATCATCCAACAAGTCAATGAACAATTTCTAACCTAATTCTATGAGAACCGTGTTAGAAACTCAAAATAAATAAAAAGTTCTTCTTGTTAACACTTAATGTCAGAAGACAAATATTTATACTATTGTATGATAAATTCCAAGGCAAAGATATGTAAGAGCCTACAGAAGTATGACATCACTCAGTCTGAAGTTAGAAATGTGATCGTTATCGTACATGAACTCTTCTGGGGAGGAGTTCAAATAACTTCATTTATATTATAACATAAAATCAGTAATATGATAAAGGAAATTACAAAACTGTTTAAAAAATCACTTGGATTTAAACTGAGCTTTCCTTTTCTTCACAATAGTGATGATTTGGTGATTGTGATATGAGAGCATTCTGGTTGTATTATAAATTCATTACTAAAGAAAGTGTACATGCTCAGATTGAAGAGCAGAGAGGACTGGGTGGTACTTACTTTCCTTTCCAAAGGCTAAAGAGTGGTCTTTCATTTTTGCCACATTTATTTTCTTCCAGCCCGAACACTAATGGATGGAGGAGAAATGAGAAGAGGAATAGCATTTCCACTGTTGAGAGGGTGAAACTCTGCACTTACTTTGGCTTCAAATGTTGAGAATTAAGTTAATGGGTCAATATAGCTCCAAACCTTATCACTGCCTTACGTAAATAGAGAAAACAAGACAGAAATGAGTTTGCTAGACAATGCAATTTATTATTATAAAAATTGCTGAATTATAAAAACTCTACCACTTTTGGTCATCAATAAATGATTGTACATTTTAAAAGTATTTATAAACTGAAAATAGGAAAAACATAGAAAATGATAATGAGTAGGGATCTGATCCCAACCAGCTGTATTTGAAGACATGGTTGTTATTTCCTCACCACAGTATGTGACATTTTATTCTGAGTTTTAAAACTACAGACAGAACCACTGATTAAAAACAGGATGTGGGTGAATAGTCATGCATGAGACTCCCTGGACGAGACATGAGCTAAGCTGGTGGTTCTAAAACAGCAGCTTTCCGTCAAATGCTGGCTTGCTGCCTCAGAATCACCTGAGCAGATTCTCAGGCATTGGGCCCCAGAGATTCTGTTGAATAGGCCTGGGTGGGTTTCAGAAATCTTTGTATAAACAAGTTCCCTAAAAGATTCTTACATTAATAACTAGGAACCACGTTTTGGGAAACACTACTCTGGACGTTTATAATTTCTCTGTTAGCTCTGGTGTTGGTGAACTGTAATTAGGAATGGAGCATAAGCAAAATGATAAAAAAAAAAAAGTCAAAAATATTAAAAGTGTCTTAAGAAGAAAGCTACCTCCTAATAACCTCCTCTTAGATTTTCCAACATGACTGTACGAAATTTCTACCCTTTTCAACATCATTTTCTGCAGGTAACCATGACTCCTAGTCTGCTGAAGTGGAAGCCATCTAGAAGGAGTTCCTTCAGTTCACTTGCCTCCAGTGATTTCTATCTCCTTTTTCTCTTTGCTATTTCTAACTGAAATGAGTACATATCTTTCCCACTTCTTACATCATTATTTACCCACAGACTTCTTTCCTCAGGCCAGCAAATATTTTTTATTTTTACCTATTCTGAGTTTAACCAGTAAAACATGCTTTATCAGCATGAACAGAAGATCATATCTCTTTACTATGTAAATTAATTTCCTGATTGCTAGATTCAGCATTGGAAACCAATCTTTATTGATCATGTTTCCATTTTCTGTCCTAAATCTTTTGAAAATGCTGGGATCTTACTTGGTTGTGCTTCCACACTACTGAAAAGAGAAATGGAGAATAGAAAAAGCCACAAGTGGGGGAGGTTCCAAGATGGCCGAATAGGAACAGCTCCAGTCTGCAGCTCCCAGCGTGAGCGATGCAGAAGACGGGTGATTTCTGCATTTCCAACTGAGGTACCGGGTTCATCTCACTGGGGCTTGTCAGACAGTGGGTACAGCCCATGGAGTGTGAACTGAAGCAGGGCAAGGCATTGCCTCACCCAGGAAGTGCAAGGGGTCAGGGAAATCCCTTTCCTAGCCAAGGGAAGCCATGACAGATGGCAGCTGGAGAATTGGGTCACTCCCACCCTAACACTGCACTTTTCCAGTGGTCTTAGCAAAAGGCACACCAGGAGATTATATCCCGAACTTGACTCAGAGGGTCCCATGCCCACAGAGCCTTGCTCACAGCTAGCACAGCAGTCTGAGATCAAATGGCAAGGTGGCAGTGAGGCTGTGGGAGGGGCACCCACCATTGCTGAAACTTGAGTAGGTAAACAAAGTGGCAGGGAAGCCCGAACTGGGTGGAGCCCACCACAGTTCAAGGAGGCCTGCCTGCCTGCCTCTGTAGACTCCACCTCTGGGGGCAGGGCATAGCTGAACAAAAGGCAGCAGAAACTTCTGCAGACTTAAATGTCCCTGTCTGACAGCTTTGAAGAGAGTAGTGGTTCTCCCAGCATGGAGCTTGAGATCTGAGAACACACAGACTGCCTCCTCAAGTGGGTCCCTGACTCCCAAGAAGCCTAACTCGGAGGCAACTCCCAGTAGGGGCAGACTGACACCTCATATGGCCGGGTGCCCCTCTGAGACGAAGCTTCCAGAGGAACAATCAGGTAGCAACATTTGCTGTTCTGCAATATTTGTAGTTCTGTAGCCTCCGCTGGTGATACCCAGGCAAACAGTGTCTGGAGTGGACCTCCAGCAAACTCCAACAGACCTGCAGCTGAGGGTCCTGACTGTTAGAAGGAAAACTAACAAACAGAAAGGACATCCACACCAAAACCCCATCTGTATGTCACCATCATCAAAGACCAAAGGTAGATAAAACCACAAAGATGGGGAGAAACCAGAGCAGAAAAGCTGAAAATTCTAAAAATCAGAGCACCTCTTCTCTCCCAAAGGAACGTAGCTCCTTGCCAGCAATGGAAGAAAGCTGGATGGAGAATGACTTTGATGAGTTGAGAGAAGACGACTTCAGAAGATCGGTAATATCAAACTTCTCCGAGCTAAAGGAGGATGTTCGAACCCATTGTAAAGAAGCTAAAAACCTAGAAAAAAGATTGGACAAATGGCTAACTAGAATAAATAGTGTTGAGAAGACCATAAATAACCTCACGGAGCTGAAAACCATGGCACAAAAACTACGTGACACATGCACAAGCTTCAGTAGCTGATTCAGTCAACTGAAAGAAAGGGTATCAGTGATTGAAGATCAAATGAATGAAATGAAGTGAGAAGAGAAGTTTAGAGAAAAAAGAGTAAAAAGATATGAACAAAGCCTCCAAGAAATATGGGATTGTGTGAAAAGACCAAATCTACGTCTGATTGGTGCACCTGAAAGTGACGGGGAGAATGGAACCAAATTGGAAAATACTCTTCCGGATATTATCCAGGAGAACTTCTCCAATCTAGCAAGGCAGGCCAAAATTCAAATTCAGGAAATACAGAGAACAAAGATACTCCTTGAGAAGAGCAACTCCAAGACACATGATTGTCAGATTCACCAAAGTTGAAATGAAGGAAAAAATGTTAAGGGCATCCAGAGGGAAAGGTCAGGTTACCCAGAAAGGGAAGCCCATCAGACTAACAGCAGATCTCTCAGCAGAAACCCTACAACCAGAAGAGAGTGGGAGCCAATATTCAACATTCTTAAAGAAAAGAATTTTCAACCCAGAATTTCATATCCAGCCAAACTAAGTTTCATAGGTGAAGGAGAAATAAAATCCTTTACAGACAAGCAAATGCTGAGAGATTGTGGCAATAGCAGGCCTGCCTTACATGAGTCCCTGAAGGAAGCACTAAATATGGAAAGGAGAAACCGGTACCAGACACTGCAAAAACATGCCAAATTGTAAAGACCATCAATGCTAGGAAGAAACTGCATCAACTAATGAGCAAAAGAACCAGCTAAAATAATAATGATAGGATCAAATTCACACATAACAATATTAACCTTAAATGTAAATGGGCTAAATGCTCCAACTAAAAGACAGAGACTGGCAAATTGGATAAAGAATTGAGACCCATCAGTGTGCTGTATTCACGAGACCCATCTCATGTGCAGAGACACATAGGCTCAAAATAAAGGGATGAAGGAAGATCTACCAAGCAAACGGAAAAATAAAAAAAGCAGGGGTTGCAATCCTAGTCTCTGATAAAACAGACTTTAAACCAACAGTGATCAGAAGAGACAAAGAAGTCCATTACATAATGGTAAAGGGATCAATTCCACAAGAAGAGCTAACTATCCTAGATATATATGCACCCAGGAGCACCCAGATTCATAAAGCAAGTCCTTAGAGACCGACAAAGAGACTTAGACTCCCACACAATAATAATGGGAGACTTTAACACCCCACTGTCAACATTAGACAGATCCACGAGACAGCAAGTTAACAAGGATATCCAGGAACTGAACTAGCTCTGCACCAAGCAGACCTAATAGACATCTACAGAACTCTTCACCCCAAGTCAACAGAATATACATTCTTTTCAGCACCACATCGCATTTATTCCACAGTTGACCACATAGTTGGAACTAAAGCACTCCTCAGCAAATGTAAAAGAACAGAAATTATAACAAACTGTCTCTCAGAACACAGTCCAATCAAACTAGAACTCAGGATTAAGAAACTCACTCAAAACCACTCAACTACATTGAAACTGAACAACCTGCTACTGAATGACTACTGGGTACATAACAAAATGAAGGCAGAAATAAAGTTGTTCTTTGAAACCAATGAGAACAAAGACACAACATGCCAGAATCTCTGGGACACATTTAAAACAGTGTGTAGAGGGAAATTTATAGCACTAAATGCCCACAGGAGTGCACATTTATAGCACTAAATGCACACTAAAAGCAGGAAAGATCTAAAATTGACACCTTAACATCACAATTAAAAGATCTAGAGAAGCAAGAACAAACATATTCAAAAGCTAGCAGAAGGCAAGAAATAACTACGATCAGAGCAGAACTGAAGGAGATAGAGACACAAAACCCCTTCAAAAAAATCAATGAATCCACAAGCTGGTCTTTTGAAAAGATCAACAAAATTGATAGACTGCTAGCAAGACTAATAAAGAAGAAAAGAGAGAAAAATCAAATAGACACAATGAAAAATGATAAAGGGGATATCACCACTGATCCCACAGAAATACAAACTGCCCTCAAAGAAAACTATAAACACCTCTATGCAAATAAACTAGAATATCTAGAAGAAATGGATAAATTCCTGGGCACATACACCCTCCCAAGACTAAACCAGGAAGAAGTTGAATCTCTGAATAGACCAATAACAGGATCTGAATTAGAAACAATAATTAATAGCCTACCAACCAAAAAAAGTCCAGGACCAGACTGATTCACAGCCGAATTCCACCAGAGGTACAAGGAGGAGCTGGTACTGTTCCTTCTGAAACTATTCCCATCAACAGAAAAAGAGGGAATCCTACTTGACTCATTTTATGCGGCCAGCATCATCCTGATACCAAAGCCTGGAAGAGACACAACAAAAAAAAGAGAATTTTAGACCAATATCCCTGATGAACATCAATGCAAAAATCCTCAATAAAAATCCAGCAGCACATCAAAAAGCTTATCCACCATGATCAAGTGGGCTTCATCCCTGGGATGCAAGGCTGGTTCAACATAAGCAAATCAATAAACATAATCCATCATATAAACAGAACTAAAGACAAAAAACCACATAATTATCTCAATAGATGCAGAAAAGTCCTTTGACAAAATTCAATAGCCTTTCATGCTAAAAATTCTCAATAAATTAGGTATTGATGGGACACATCTCAAAATAATAAGAGCCATCTATGACAAACCCACAGCCAATATCATACTGAATGGATAAAAGCTGGAAGCATTCCACTTGAAAACTGGCCCAAGGCAGGGATGCCTTCTCTCACCACTCCTATTCAACATAGTTTTGTAAGTCCTGGCCAGGCCAATCAGGCAGGAGAATGAAATAAAGTTCATCCAAATAGGAAGAGGAAAGGTCAAACTATCTTTGTTTGCAGATGACATGATTCCGTATCTAGAAAACTCCATAGTTTAGGCCCAAAAGCTCCTTCAGCTGATAACTCCAGCAAAGTCTCAGGATACAAAATCAATGTACAAAAATCACTAGCATTCTTATACACCAGCAACAGTCAAGCCAAGAGCCAACCAGAAAGCCATTCACAATTGCCTATAAAAGAACAAATTATCTAGGAATACAGCTAATGAGGAAGGTGAAAGATCTCTGTAATGAGAATGATGCAACACTGCTCAAAGAAATCAGAGAGAGCACAAACAAATGAAAAAACATCCCATCATCACAGATAGGAAGAATCAATATCATTAAAATGGCCAGACTCTCCAAAGCAATTTACAGTTTCAATGTTATTCCTATCAAACTAACAATGACATCCTTCACACAAAGATAAAAGACTATTTTAAAATTTATATGGAACACAAAAAGAGCCCAAATAGCCAAGGCAATCCTAAACAAAAAGAAGAAAGATAGAGGCATCATGTTACCTGACTTCAAACTATACTACAGGGTGACAGTAACCAAAACAGCATGATGCTGGTACGAAGAACAGGCACATGGAACAGAACCGACAGAACAGAATAGAGAGCCCTGAAATAAGGCCACACACCTACAACCACCTGATCTTCAACAAAGCTGAAAAAACAAGCAATGTAGAAAAGTCTCCTTATTCAGTAAATGATGCTGGGATAACTGGCTAGTCATATACAGAAACCTGAAGCTCAACCCATTTTTTTAATGCCATATACAAAAATCAACTCAAGATGGATTGAAGACTTAAATGTAAAACCCAAAACCATAAAAACCCTGGAAGACAACAAAGGCAATAACATCCTGGATATAGAAATGGGCAAAGATTCACGATGAAACACTGAAATCAATAGCAACGAAAGCAAAAATTGACAAATGGGATCTAATTGAACTAATGAGCTTCTGCACAGCAAAAGAAACTATCAACAGAGTAAACAGACGACCTACAGAGTGGGAGAAAATATTTACAAATTATGCATCTGACCAAAGTCTAATATCCAGCATCTATAAGAAACTTAAACAAATTTACAAGAGAAAAACAAACAACCCTGTTAAAAAGTGGGCAAAGGACGTGAACTGACACTTTTCAAAAGAAGGCATGCATGTGGCCAACAAGCATATGAAAAAACGCTCAGTATCACTGATCATTAGAGAAATGCAAATCAAAACCACAATGAGATACCATCTCACACCAGTCAGAATGGCTATTATGAAAAAGTTAAAAAATAACAGATACTGGCAAGGTTGCAGAGAAAAGGTAATACTTATACACTGTTGGTAGGAATGTAAGTTAGTTCAACCATTGTGGAAAGCAGTATGGCAATTCCTCAAAGAGATAAAAGCAGAACCACCATCAGACCCAGCAATCCCATTACTGGGTATATACAGAGAGAAATGTAAATCATTCTACCATAAAGACATACATGTGAATGTTCACTGCAGCACTACCCATAATAGCAAAGACATGGAATCAATCTACATGCTCATCAATGACAGATTGGATAAAGAAAATATGGTACATATACACCATGGAATACTATTCAGTCATAAAAAAGAACAAGATCATGTGCTTTGTGGGAACATGGATGGAACTGAAAGTTATTATGCTCAGCAAACTAATATAGGAACAAAAAAACAAATAATGCAGGTTCTCACTTATAAGTGGGAGCTAAATGATAACTTATGAACACAAAGAAGGAAACAACAGACACTGTGGTTGGCTTGAGGGTGAAGGGAGGACGGAGGGAGAGGAGAAGGAAATAGAACTATTGGGTACTGCATTTAATACCTGGGTGATGAAATAATCTGTACAACAACCCTCCATGACATGAGTTTACCTATGTAACAAACTTTCACATATACTCCTTAACCTGTAATAAAAGTTAAAAAAAAACCTGGATATTCTGTTCTTCAAGTCTTATCTTTCTTTTCTCTTGATTTCCATTTTGTCTTTGTTTTTGCTTTGTTTATAATCTTTACAAACGAATGTCTATTTTTCTATTCAGTATATATGTTTGTTTTTATAAAATTCAGAGTCAAGTTTTTAATATCTAAAATCTTTAAAATTTTAAATTAATTATACATATTATACATATACATATTTGCATAACTCATTCAGTCATTCTATATGTCTTTTGGTTGGACAGTTTAGTCCATTTACATTCAATATTATTATTGATAAATAAGGACTCACTCCTGCCACTTTGTTATGTGTTTGATAGTTGTTTTGTGGTCTTCTCTTCCTTCTTTGTCTCCTTTCTGTCTTCCTTTTAGTGAAGGTGATTTTCTGTGGTGTTATGATTTAGTTTCTTGCTTTTTATTTTTGTGTATCTGTTGCAATTTTTGATTTGAAGATACTATGAGGCTTGCAAATACTATCTTATAATCCATGATTTTGAGCTGATAAAAATTTAACACTGTTTGCATAAACAAACAAGTGAAAAGAAAACTAATAAAAACTTTACAACTTAACTTTGTCCCTCCACTTTTTAACTTTTTTTCTTACTCTTTACATTGTATTGTACTAAGTCTTGAAAAGTTGCCGCAGTTATTATTTTTGATTGCCTCATTCTTCAGTCTTTCTGCTTAAGGTAAGAGCAGTTTACTCACCACCAGTTACAGAATTATAATATTCTGTGTTTTTCTGTACACTTACTTTTTTTTTTTTTTTTTTTTTTTTTTTTTTACCTTCAGACAATATCTTATCATTCATTAAGGTCATTTTCTTTCTGATTGAAGTACTTCTTTTAGCGTTTCTTGTATATAGGTCTGGTGTTGATGAAATCCCTCAGCTTTTGTTTGTCTTGGGAAAATCTTTATTTCTCCTTCATGTTTGAAAGATATCCCAGATATACTATTCTAGGATACATTTTTTTTTTTCCTTCAGCACTTTAAATATGTCATGTCACTCTCTTCTGGCCTGTAAGTTTTCCACTGAAAAGTTTGCTGCAAGATGTATTGGAGCTCCTTTGTATGTTATCTGTTACTTTTCTCTTGCTGATTTTAGGATCCTTTCTTTATCCTTGACCTTTGGAAGTTTGATTTTTAAAAGCGTTGATGTAGTCTTCTTTGGGTTAGGTCTGCTTAGTGTTCTATAATCTTTTTGTACTTGAATGCTGATATCTTTCTCTAGGTTTTGGCAGTTCTCTGATATTATCCCTTTGTATAAACTTTCTACCATGATCTCTTTCTCTACCTCCTCTTTAAGGCCAATAATTTTTAGATTTGCCCTCTTGAGGCTATTTCCTAGATCTTGTAGGTGTACTTCATTGTATTTTATTCTTTTTTCTTTTATCTCCCCTGATTGTGTATGTACACATAGCCCGTCCTCAAGCTAATTCTTTCTTCTGTTTGATCAATTCTACTTTTTAAAAACTCTGATGCATGTCTCAGTATGCCAATCGCATTTTTTCAGCTCCAGGATTTCTGCTTAATTCTTTTTAGTTATGTCAATCTCTTTTTAAAAAATTTATCTGATAGAAGTCTGAATTTCTTCTCTGCATTATCTTGAATTTCTTAGACTTTCCTCAAAACAGCTATTTCAAATTCTCTGTCTGAAAGGTCACATATCTCTGTTTCTCCAGGATTAGTCCCTGGTGCCTTATTTGGTTCATTTGGTGGGGTCATGTTTTCCCAGAAGGTCTTGATACTGGTAAATGTTCATCTGTGTCTGGACATTGAAAAGCTAGATATTTACTGTAGCTTTTGCTGTCTGGTCTTGTTTGTACCTGTCCTTTTTGGGAAGGCTTTTCAGATATTCAAAAGGACTTGTGTGTTGTGATCTAAGCTGTATTTACTTTAGGGGGAACCTTAAGCCCAGTGACATTGTGGTTCTTGCAGACTCAGAGATATCACTTTGATGGTCTTAGAAAAAGAGTGCATCTGCAATTCAAGTCTGTCTTTCTTACCTCTTCAGTGTCCCTTTCAGTGATATAAAGTTAAAACCATGTACTGTGAGTGCTCACCCAACCTGCTTATTGATTCTTTTTTTTCCTTTTTTTAAAATTTTACTTTAAGTTCCAGGATATATGTGCAAAATGTGCAGGTTTGTTACATAGGTGTACGTGTGCCAGGGTGGTTTGCTGCACCTATCAACCCATCACCTATGTATTAAGCCCCATATGTATCAACCATTTGTGCTGATGCTCTTGCACCCCCCCACTCCCACTCAGTGTGTTGTTCCCCTCACTGTGTCCATATGTTCTCACTGTTCAGCTCCCCCTTATGAGTGAGAACATGCAGTGTTTGGTTTTCTGTCCCTGCAAAGGACATGATCTCATTCCTTTTTATGGCTACATAGTATTCCATGGTGTATATATACCACAGGTTCTTTATCCAGTCTATCATTGATGGGCATTTTAGTTGGTTCCATGTCTTTGCTAGTGTGAATAATGCTGCAATAAACATACATGTGCATGTATCTTTGTATGTATCTTTATAATAGAATGATTTATATTCCTTTGGGTATATACCCAGTAGTGGGATTGCTTGGTCAAATGGTATTTCTGGTACTAGATCCGTGAGGAATCACATACTGCCTTCCATAGTGGTTGAACTAATTTATAGTCACACCAATGGAGTACAAGCATCTGTTGCTTCTTGACTTTCTTTTTTTTCTGAGATGGAGTTTCACTCTTGTTGCCCAGGCTAAAGTGCAATGGCACGATCTTGTCTCACTGCAACCTCTGCCTCCCAGGCTCAAGTAATTCTCCTTGTTCAGCCTCCCGAGTAGCTGGGATTACAGGCACCCACCACCATGCCCAGCTAATTTCTTGTATTTTTAATAGAGACAAGGTTTCACCATGTTGGCCAGGCTGGTCTTGAAGTCCTGACCTCAGGTGATCAGCCCGTCTTGGCTTCCCAAAATGCTGGGATTACAGGTGTGAGCCACCACACCCAGCTGCTTCTTGAATTCTTAATAATCACCCTTCTGACTAGCATGAAATGGTGTCTCATCGTGTTTTTTATTTGCAATTCTCTAATGATCAGTGATGCTAAGCTTTTATTCATATGTTTGTTGGCTGCATAGATGTCTTCTTTTGAGAAGTGTCTGTTCATGTCCTTTGCCTAGTTTTTGATGGGGTTGTTTTCTTTTTTCTTGTAAATTTGTTTAAGTTCCCTATAAATTCATTAACTTAATCCATCTTGAGTTAATTTTTGTATAAGGTGTAAGGAAGGGATCCAGCTTCAGTTTTCTGCATATGGGTAACCAGTTTTCTCAGCACCATTTATTAAATAGGGAGTCTTTTCTGCATTGCTTGTTTTTGTCAGGATTGTCAAAGATCAGATAGATGGTTATAGATATATGGTCTTATTTCTGAGGTCTCTATTCTGTTCAATTGGTCTATATGTCTGTTTTGGTACCTATCATGCTGTTTTGGTTACTGTACCCTTGTAGTATGGTTTGAAGTCAGGTAGCATGATGACTCCAGTTTTGTTCTTTTTCTTAGGATTGTCTTGGTTATATGGGCTCTTTTTTAATTCAAATTTCTATATGAAATTTGAAATAGTTTTTTCCTAATTCTCTGATGAAAGTCAATGGTAGTTTGATTTAAATAGCATTGAATCTGTAAATTACTTTCAGCCATATGGCCATTTTAATGATATTGATTCTTCCTATCCATTAGGATGGAATGTTTTTCCATTTGTTTGTATCCTTTCTTATTTCTTTGAGCCATGGTTTGTAATTCTCCTGGAAGAGGTCCTTCACATCTCTTGTTAGCTGTATTCCTAGGTATTTTATTCTCTTTGGAGCAATTGTGAATGGGAGTTTATTCATGATTTGGTTCTCTGCTTGTCTATTGCGGGTGTATAGGAATGCTTGTGGTTTTTGCATTGTACTGACTTTGTATCCTGAGACTTTATTGAAGTTGCTTATCAACTTAAGGGGTTTTTGGCCTAAGACAATGGAGTTTTCTAAATACAAAATCATGTCATCTGCAAACAGAGACAATTTGACTTCTTCCCTTCCTATTTGAACATCCTTTATTGCTTTCTCTTGCCTGATTGCCCTGGCCAGAACTTCCAATACTAGGTTGAATAGAAGTGGTGAGAGACAGCATCCTTATCTTGTGCCAGTTTTCAAAGGGAATAGTTCCAGCTTTTGCCCGTTCAGTGTAATATTGGCTGTGTTTATTAAGGGCATTTGATAAACAATACAAGTATGTGACGTACATAACAGTTATTGTTTAAAATTAGCTGAAATTTGTATTTTGCTTGTTACATGGCCACTTTTTACTGTTGCTTCATGAGCATTCAAGCAGATATATATATTCTCTCATTTTGGATGCAAAATTATGTATAATTTAATTTTTAATGCTTGGTCATTAAATTGAAGTAAGTGTTTAGAAGTCTTCCACTTTGAGTTACATTTGTCAATTTCTCACATTTAAGTAAAATTTTGCTCTATATATTCTGAAGCAATTTTATTAGATGCATAAAAGTATAGAAATATATCTTTATGATGACTGGAAACTTTCATCACTATGCGATGTGAAAGAGATGTGTTTATCTCTAATAATACTTGTATTCAAATCTATATTTCTAATATAAATATTATGTGGTTTCTTGTTATTTGCCTGGCATATTATTTTCTATGCTTTCAACATTTTTGGATCTCTATTCTTATATGTGTCTCTTGTAAATAGAATATAGTTGGATTTTGAAAGGTCATCCTTACAATGTCTGTCTTTAATTTGAAGTATCAGATTGGTGCAAAAGTAATACTTAATGCTATTTTGTTTATTTTAATTATTCATTTATTAGTAGGTGTCCTAATATATTGTGTTATTTATTTTGCTTTTCTATGCTTGTCACAATTATCCCACTTAAGTTAACGAGTTTTATTTTTTGTTTCTCACTCTATTGGGTTTATTTGGAGAGTATATATTCTATTTCTGGTTTTTTAATAGACACCCTAGAACTTGTACCACGTGCACTTAATGACTTAGCAAAGTCTGAAGTTAAATAAAACAGTCTCTTGTTTTGAAGTAAGTAAGAATGTTACCCATTACCTCTGATCAGTCTTCTCTTGACATACATGATATTGTTTCCTGATATTTCAACTCTGTTTTTCTAACTGTACAAGTTAAATATAATAATTGTTGTTATTTTATAAGGACAATATTTATTACCCTCATCTTTATTAATTTCTTACTGTTTCTATTTGTATCTCAGACACTGCTTCTAAGGCCATTTTCTTTCTTCCTTGTATTGATACTTTAGAACAACCTTGTCCATGCAGCCCAACATAAATTTGTAAACTTTCTTAAAACATTATGAGATGTTTTTGGGTTTTTGTTTTGTTTTTTAGTTCATCAGCTATTATTAGTGATAGTTTATGTGTGGCCCAAAACAATTCTTTTTCTTTCTATGTGGCCCCGGAGAACCCAAAAGATTGGACACCTCTGCTTCAGAAGATCCTTTGTGAAATCTAGTGGTGAACCCTTTTTTATTTTTATTTTTTTGAGGCAGGATTTCACTGTCATCTGGGCTGGAGTACAGTGATGTGATCATGGCTCACTGCGGCCTCGAAATCACAGGCTCAAGCAATCCTTCCTCCTCAGTCTCCCGAGTAGCTGGGACTGCAGGCATGTGCCACCATGTCCGGCTAACTTTTGTGTTTTTTGTAGAGATGGGGTTTCACCATGTTTCTCAGGCTAGTCTTGAATTCCGGAGCTCAAGCATTCCACTCTCCTCTGCCTCCCAAAGTGATGAGATTAAAAGTGTGTGCCACGGCACGTGGCCTAATATACAAAAAATATTCATTTTATATTTTCTTAAATAAGGATTTTCTGGGTTTATAACTATAGACATGTGGCTTTTTCTCACAACCTATTGAATATTTTATTTCACTATTTATTTCTTCAGTTTTTGCTTTTTAGAAGTCTGATTTAGTTTATAATTCTTTCAAAGTGGATTTTTTGTGTGTGTTTTAAAATTTCCTTTTTTATATTGACAAATAATAATTGAACATATAATGGGGTACCTAGTGATATTTTGATATATATTTTGTATAGTGATCAGATAAGGGTGATTAGCATATCCATCATCTTAAACTTTGATGGTTTATTTGTGTTGGTGATGTTCAATATCCTCTTTCTAGACATTTAAAACTATATACATGTTATTGCTATCTATAGTCATCCTACAATGGTATAGAACACTACAACTATCTAGGCATTATTTTGTATTTTTCAACAAATCTCTCTCTATTCCTCCCTTCCCCCTGTCCTTCCCCGCCTCTAGTATCCTCTGTTCTACTTTTTACTTCTATGAGATCAACTTTTTTTAGCTTCCACATATGAGTGAAAATGTGCAATGTTTAACTTTCTATTCCTGGCTTATCTTACTTAACATAATGTCCTACAGTTCAATCCATGTTGCTGCAAATGACTGAATTTTATTTTGTGATGTATAGGCACCACATTTTCTTTATTTGTTCATCTGTTGTTGAACATCTATGCTGAGTCCACATCTTGGCTATTCTGAATAGTGCTGCAGTAAACATGAGGGTTCAGATGTGTCTCTGATATAATAATTTCCTTTTTTTGGATAAATTCCCAGTAGTAGGATTGTTGGATCATATGGTAGTTCTATTTGCAGTTTTTTGTTTTTTTTTTGAGGAACTTTCATACTGTTCTCCAAAGTGGCTGTAATATTCTACATTCCCATCAACAGTGGATAAGAGTTCCCTTTTCTCTCCATCCTTGCCAGCATTTGCTGTTTATCATCTTGTTGGTGATAGCCATCTTAACTGAAGTAAGACGATACCTCATTGCCGTTTTCATTTACATTTCCCTGATAATTAGTGACGTTGAGCATGTTTTCTTCATATACCTGTTGGCCATTTGTATATCTTCTTTTGAGGAATGTCTGTTCAGATCATTTGTCCATTCTTTAATCAGATTGTTTTCTTTATTATCTAGATATTTCAGTTCCTTGTATATTTTAGATATTAATCTATTAATCTCCTGTCAAGTGAATAGTCCAAAAATACTGTCTCCATTCTGTAGATTCTCTTTTCACTCTGTTGATTGCTTCTTTTGTTGTGCAGAAGCTTTTTAGATATTAATCTCCAGTCAAATGAGTAGTTTGCAAATATTTTCTCCATTCTGCAGGTTCTCTTTTCACTCTGTTGATTGTTTCCTTTGTTGTACAGAAGCTTTTTAGTTTAATATAATCTCATTTGTCTTTGCTTTTGTTGTCTATGCTTTCGAGGTGTTATTCATAAAATCTTTTCCAAGTCCAGTGTCCTAGGCTTTTTGAAATATAAGATAAGACCATGTCATCTGCAAACAGAGACTATTTGACTTGCTCTTTTTCAATATGAATGCCATTTTTTTTCCTTCTTGCCAGATTATTCTAGTTAGGACTTCTAGTACTATGCTGAATATAAATGGTTAATGTGGGTATCCTTATCTTATTCCAGTTCTTAGACAAAAGCCTTTCAGTTTTTTTCTCCATTCAGTATAATGTTAGCTAAGGGTTTGTCATATATGTACTTTATGATGTTGAGGAACTTTCCTTCTGTACCTAATTTATTAAGAGTTTTAACTATTAAGTGAGATTAAATCTTATCAAAAGCTTTTTCTGAATCTATTGAATTGATATGATCATATGAGTTTTGTCCTTCATTCTATTGATGTAAGGTATAGCACTTATTAATTTGCATATTTTGAACTATCTTTGCATTCCTAGGATAAATCTCACTTGACTGTGGTATATTATTGTTTTGATGTGTTGTTGGTTTCGGCTTGTTGGCATTTTGTTTAAGATTTTTGCACCTGTGTTCATCAGGAATGTTGAATTGTGGTTTTCCTTTTCGTTGCTGTGTCTTTGTCTGGTTTTGGTATCAGGGTTATGTTGGCCTCATAAAATGAGTTATGAAAAATTCCCTCTGCTTTAAATTTTGGAATAGTTTGAGAACAATTGGTATTAATTGTTATTCAAAGGAATGCTACTTTACAACTTCTATTCATCAATTCAGCATCATTATCTGGCACATTTCCTTTTAGCATGATCAGGTGAACTAGTGAGAGTTTACCTTGGGTTAGAGTAGAGCTACTTGGCTTACCAGAGTTTTAGAAGTAATCATTCTGGATTTATTTCTGCTCAGCTGCATTCATTTTTAACTCCAAATCTGGCCTGTGTTTCTCTTTCATTCTTCTCTTCCTCATATTACCGCCAGATGGTTTCTGAGGTCAAGTTATCCTAGCCTCAGAGGCAGTTTTTCTTATGCTATTTGCAGTGTTGACTTTG
Organism: Macaca mulatta; assembly: GCF_049350105.2. Taxonomy (NCBI): domain Eukaryota; kingdom Metazoa; phylum Chordata; class Mammalia; order Primates; family Cercopithecidae; genus Macaca; species Macaca mulatta. Next base: position 62,257,864 of record NC_133417.1, on the reverse strand, counting down.
ACTTATTTAGAGGTATCCCCTGAGTCTTTTGTGGACTTCACATACTCTCATTCCTCCTTATTTTACATAAAATGTCTTAGGAAGAGTCTTTACAGATCTTTTGTGTTACTTTAAGATGTACTGGTTCATTGCTTTATCCCTCACTTTGGTCCACATTTTATTGAAACCAGTAGATTATGTGTGTGTTCCCATAATTATTTATTTGTTTTGCCACTCATTTCTGAACTTGCAGATATTACATTCTTTAAATTTTAAACTGTTTTTGGCACTATTGGTAGATTCCAAGGAAGAGTGTAGAATAAATATGTCTTTAATATGATATATTTTCCTTAAATTCAAAACCCAAACAATTTCGTAAAGATAGGGCTAAATGTAAGGCCCAGCTTGTTTCTTTTTCAATGTAAACCTGGAGGATAGTCCTTTGATGTGGTATAATAAGAGAAGCTAGCTGCAAAGTGGCCAAATCAAATAGCAGAACAAGGAAAAGAGTGCATGCACTATAAACTTCTTTCCAAAAAAACATTTTTAGAGGAATCCCTTTCTCTCATGTTATTTATATCATGAAGTGACTCCTTGCATTCCAGTTTTTATCCTCCAGAGTCTTATAGCATTTTGAATACAAAAACATTATGTGAGCTTTCACTATACCTGACCCTCTCTATAAAACTCAGACACTGGTTCACATTGAGAGTGGAATATGAGCCAGAGGACAAACTCAGGCAAGAGTAACCTCCAACAACAGAAGCATTTTTACAATATATGATCATGTTGAGCTCTTCTTAAGATGTTTCTCTGTCTTGTCATTATGGCAACCTGATGCTCCGTGGGACTCAATATATTCCTGACTATGTTTGTATAGAGTTGATAATTTCTATTCAAAGAACATTATTGGGTGGAATTAAAATTTTAGTCAGAATTTGTTTAATACTTACTGTATATACTCCAGTACTCTTCAACTCTAAGATATATGCTATCTCGGATGGGCACGGTGGCTCATGCCTGTAATCCTAGCACTTTGGGAGGCTGAGGTGGGTGGATCACGAGGTCAGGAGATTGAGACCATCCTGGCTAACACGGTGAAACCCTGTCTCTACTAAAAATACAAAAAATTCGCCAGGCATGGTGGTGGGCGCCTGTAGTCCTAGCTACTCAGGAGGCTGAGGCAGGAGAATGGTATAAACCCGGGAGGTGGAGCTTGCAGTGAGCCAAGATCATACCACTGCACTCCAGCCTCGGTGACAGAGTGAGACTCTGTCTCAAAAAAAAAAAAAAAAAAAAAAACTGTGTAGTATCTCCCCACTCTCTCTCTCTCCCTCTTGCTCTGACCATGTGAAGTGTCTTACTTCCCCTTTGGCTCCTGCCATTATTGTAAGTTCTCAGGCCTCCCCAGAAGTAGATGCTGCTGTGCTTCCTGTGCAGCCTGCAGGACTGTGAGCCAATTTAACCTCTCTCTCTCTTTTTTTTTTTTTTTAAATAAATTACCCAGTCTCAGGTATTTATAGCAGTGCAAGAACTGACTAATACAGAAAATTAGTACCAAAGAATGGGGCATTGCTATAAATATACCTGAAAAATGTGGAAGCAACTTTGGAACTGGGTAACGGGTAGAGGCTGGAAGAGTGTGGAGGGCTAAGAAGACAGGAAGGTGAGGAAAAGTTAGCAACTTCCTAGAGACTTGTTAAATTGTTGTGACTGAAATGTTGATAATAATATAGACAGTGAAGGCCAGGCTGATAAGGTCTCAGATGGAAATGAGGAACTTATTGGGAATTGGAGCAAAGATCACTTTTGGTATGCATTAGCAAAGAAGTTGGGATTGTTCTCCTGCTCTAGGGATCTGTGGATCTTTGAACATGAAAGATATAATTTAAAATATCCAGAAGAAGAAATTTCTAAGCAGCAAAGTGTTCAAGATGTAGCCTGGCTGCCTCTAACAACCTAAGCTAATATGCACGAGCAAAAAAATGACCTGAAACTGGAACTTACATTTAAAAGGAAAGCACAGTGTAAAAGTTTGGAAAACGTGCAGCCCAGCCATGTGGTAGAAAAGAAAACCCATTTTCAGAGGAGGAATTTAAGCAGGCTGCACAAATTTGCATAACTAAAAGGAAGGCATTTCAGAGAGGTAGTTCCTCCCATCATAGGTCAGAGGCCTAGGACAGAAGAATGGTTTCATGGGCCAGATTCAGGGCCTTGTTGGTCTTTGCAGCCTAGGGACATTGAACATCCCAGTTGCTCCAGCTTCAGCTGTGGCTAAACAGGGCCCAGGTACAGCTTGGGCCATTGCTTCAGAGAGTGCAAGCCATTAGCCTTGGTGGCTTCCACATGGTAGCAAACCTGTGGGTGTGCAGAGTGCAAGCGTGAGGCTTGGTAGCCTCCAACCAGATTTCAGAATATGTATGGAAAAGCCTGGAAGTCCAGGCATAATCCTACAGGAAAGGTGGAGCCCTCAAGGAGAACTTCTACAAGGGAAGTGTGGAGGAGAAATGTGGGATTGGATCCCCAAACAGAGTCCCCATGAAGGCACCCCCTAGTGGATCTCTGAGAAGAGAGCTATCATCCTCCAGACCCCAGAATGGTAGATCCACTGGCAGCTTGCAATCCGTGCCTGGAAAAGTCATAGGTACTCAATGCCAACCCATGAGAACAATTGTGAGGGCTGAACCCTGAAAAGCCACAGGGATGAAACTGCCCAAGACCTTGAGAGCCCACCCTTTGCATCAATGTGCCCTGGATGTGAGACATAGAGTCAAAAGAGATTATTTTGGAGTTTTAAGATTTAATGACTGCCTGCTGGGTTTCAGACTTGCATGGACCCTGTGGCCCCTTTCTTTTGGTTGATTTCTCCCTTTTGGAATGGGCATATTTACCTAATGCCTCTACACCTATTGTATCTTGGAAGTAACTAATGTGTTTTTTATTTTACAGACTCATAGGTGAAAGGGGCTAGGCTTGTCTCTGATGCAACTTTGGATTTTGGAACTTTGAGTTAATGCTGGAATGTGTTAAGCCTTTGGGAACTGTTGGGAAGACATGACTGTATTTCAAAATATGAGAAGGACATGATATTTGGGAGGGGCCAGGGCAGAATGATACATGGTTTGGATCTGTGTCTGTGCCCAAATCTCGTGTTGAATTGTAATCTTCAGTGTTGGAGGTGGGGCCTGGTGGAAGGTGATTAGATGATGAGGGTGAATTTTTCCCTTTAGTTCCATTTTCATAATAGAATTACAGTGAGATCCGATTGTTTAAAAGTGTGTAGTACATCCCCATTCTCTTTCCCTCCTGCTCTGGCCATGTGAAGTGCCTCCCTTCCACTTTGCCTTCCATCATGACTGTAATTTCCCTGAGGCCTCCCCAGAAGCAAATGCCACCATGCTTCCTGTCCAGTCTATGGAACCATGAGCCAATTAAACCTCTTTTTTAAGAAAATCAATTACCCAGTCTCAGGTATTTCTTTATAGCAGTGCAAGAACAGACTAATGCATATGTCTTTCTCAAGACTCACATAACTGGTAAAATTTGAAAGTAATCCTATTCTATCATGACTAAGATCTTGAGTTTGTAGTCACATGGTTCTGGAATCAAACCTTGTTCTTACTTTTTACTGGGTTTGTGATATTGGGCACGACATTTCTCTGGGCCTTTCTTTCCTGGGCTATAACATGAAGATAATAGCAGCATCTACCTGTAGGGATTTGTAAGGATGCAATGGGATAAGTTATTAATATGTATAGCAATTAGCACAATGGCTGGCATATAGTAAGCCTTCAGTAAGTGCTATCTACAAGGATTGTAAGTAATTTATTTATTTCTCTATTGAATGCAGGAGGTTATATCAGAGGAGGGAATTCTTGCAAATCAGTCTGACAGTCAAAGTTTAGTAAAATTGGGATCTAGTGATAATGGTGAAAGAAAAATAAAATGAGAAGAATTTTGCTTATAAATCCTTTTGAAAAAATAACTCCCAAAATCCCAATATAACTTTCATGGGCTCTTTAAGAAAATAATACCAAACAGTCAGACTATATCTCATGTGATACAATTCCTTTTGAGGAATTTGATTCTGAAAGGTAAACACCTGGAGACTGTAATTGGTAAGTGGAAATATTTGAGCAGAAGCTCATGAGATTTACCAGTCTTGGCAAAGAGTACAGTAAAGTAGTTGAAAATTTGGCCTTTGGAATCAGATGCCAGTATTCTCTAATAGTTGTGTGACCTTTGCCTATTTCCTCATCTTTAAAATAGAGGTTAAATTGTTGCATAACTCACAGAGTTGTTGGATGAGTAAATAAGGTCATTAGGCAAATCAAAACCACAATGAGATACCATCTCACACCAGTAAGAATGGCAATCATTAAAAAATCAGGAAACAACAGGTGTTGGAGAGGATGTGGAGAAATAGGAATACTTTTACACTGTTGGTGGGACTGTAAACTAATTCAACCAGTGTGGAAGACAGTGTGTCAAGTCCTCAAGGATCTAGAACTAGAAATACTATTTGACCCACCCATCCCATTACTGGGTATATACCCAAAGGATTATAAATCATGCTGCTATAAAGACACATGAACACGTACGTTTATTGCAGCACTATTCATAATAGCAAGGACTTGGAATCAACCCAAATATCCATCAGTGACAGACTGGATTAAGAAAATGTGGCACATATATACCATGGAATACTATGCAGCCATAAAAAAGGATGAGTTTGTGTCCTTTGTAGGGACATGGATGCAGCTGGAAACCATCATTCTCAGCAAACTATGGCAAGAACAGAAAACCAAATACTGCATGTTCTCACTCATAGGTGGGAATTGAACAATGAGATTACTTGGACACAGGAAGGGGAACATCACACACTGGGGCCTATTGTGGGGAGGGGACAGCGGGGAGGGATAGCATTAGGAGATATATCTAGTGTAAATGACGAGTTAATGGGTACAGCACACCAATACGGCACATGTATACATATGTAACAAACCTGCACGTTGTGCACATGTACACTAGAACTTAAAGTATAATAATAAAAAAAAAATTAAAAAGAAAGAAAAACATAAGGTCATTAGTGGAGGCTCTCAGTACAGTGTCTGGTCCATAAGAAAGATTCAGTCAATGTTAATTATGTTTAGAAACTGCCATACTTTGACTTCTGTCTTCCAAACTCTTTTAAGAGGATGAAAGTTGAGAAACTCTTTCACTAGTTCTAGAATTTCTGTGTATTTATAGATAATCTCACTTGAGCTCCTGTAAAGTAGATCATTACTTTCAACTAATAAAATTCACCTTGTATAAATCCACATTTGGTGCTCTTCTCCAGAAACTCTGCTAACTTTTCCAGAAATGCCTTAGAGGGAAGAAATTTTCTGATTTTGTGAGCTTCTTACTTGAATACATTCTCTTTCTTTCTAAGCCTATAAACAAGGCAAGTCTCCTATTGTTACCTGAGCTTCTAAGGTAACAAGAAGAAGTGTATTTGTGTAAAGAGGTGGTTAATGCCCTGCCACTAATAAAATGCTCCAGATGTAATTACAGAGGAGGATGCAGTATTTTAAAGGAAAATTGAAAGGTAGACTTTTTTTGAGACAGCATCTCATTCTGTTGCTCAAGCTGGAGTGCAGTGGTGGTCATAGCTCCCTGCAGCCTTGAACTCCCAGTCTCAAGTGATTCTCCCACCTCAGCTTCCTGAGTAGCTGGAACTACGAGTGCATGCCACCAAGCCTGGTTAATATTTTTAAGTTTTGTAGATACAGGATCTCACTATGTTGTCCAGGCTGGTCTCGAACTCATGGCCTCAAGTGAGCTTCCTGCCTCAGTTTCCCAAAGTTCTAGGATATTGGTGTGAGCCACCACACCCAACTAATTCTTGTAGTTCTAAAATTTCTTGAACAGATGTTGGTTTTCTTTGAATACAAGTTGATATACCTTTGCTATCTATATCAGTGAAGACCCTGTGAAGTAGATGTGAAGGTGTTCTAGATATTATTTACCATGAGTCGGGTGCTTATAAGGTGATATAGATATTTATAAACATCTCTAAGCTAGAGACATTTATTTCTTCTGATAGCCCCATGAGATTGATTTTTGAATCTTTATTTTATAGTTAAGGACATTGCAGCTCAGAAAGGTGAAGTAACTGGCCTGAGATCAGTTTCCGGTGAGAGGTACAGTATGGATACAAACACATCTTTCTTATTAGATACTCTGTGCTTTTTTTTTTGCAATACCATAAGGCTTTCTAGTCAAGTAGACTAAATACATGGATTAAGCTATAATGCACGGTCTTGCCTTTGATATATATTTCTTTTAGATTCCACTTAACCACTCATATATGCTAGTTCTTTTCCCTCCATTGATGGAAAATATTATCTCCAGAGTAGCACACTGATACTTGCTGATGACCACAAAAAGAAAACTTGTTCTTTAGTTTCATATCACAAAAAATAATGAGCACCATCTCCAGCCCCATTATCCAATTTACCTTGGTTGTTTTACCATGAAATATTCTGTATAAATACTTATTTAGTGAAGCAATATCTTCAATTTTAACTGAAGTACCACTTTTATTTATTCATGTTGACAAAACATCTTCTGTAACTGGGTAAAAGAGTTTAAGGCTCTGAACCTTTAAATTTCTTCTACCCTTTGTGATATGGCTAAATGGAGCTGAATATTTCCTAGATGCCATGAGCTGGTAAAACAGGATGTTTACAGTTACACTGAGACATACAGAAGTAAACTTCATACAATTTTCTACAACTTAAGTATACTTTCATGATGTCCTTATGGAAATTCGATTGCATCATTTATAAGGCTATAAAACTAGGTTTACCAAAATACCAAGGGCCATGAAATTCAAGGTAGACATTTTCTATCGGAAGCCTTGTACAATCATATTTGTACTTCAAGGACTTAGTCTGAGACCCCATGCTATTCTTCCACAAAATACAAAGAATCCTGGGCATCATCCCTGTGATACAAACACAGATTGCAGACTTTTTCTCTTATTTGTTACTGTTCACCTCCACAAATACAAAGCCTTGACAAACATAACGTGATTATTTCAAATTCTCTTCACAAATAGTTTAGACCTTTGCATTGCCTGGCAGCCTGGTAAACTGCTCCTAGATTAGCCAACAAAGAAGATAAAAAGAAAGAAAGAAAGGGGGAAAAAAAACAGAGAGGAAAGGCCTGAAGTGCAGTGGCTCAGAGCTTCAATTCTCTGCAGTTTTGCTTTCAGTGTTCATAAAGGTTGGCTCACTCGACTCATCTTTCACTAAGAGAATTAACTTATTGAACCAAAAGATTAGGTTCGGATTTTTTTCCCACTGAGAAGCTCATTAGAGCTTCTAAATATGCCTCTCTTGAGTAGACTCAGTTTAAATTTTTCTGTTAACAAAGACACTTCATCAGTCTTGGCCACCTTTTGAACTCATTCAGTTCAAAACTTCCTCAGTTCAAAAGTACACAGAAGCTGATATAGAAATGCACGTTTTTTTTTTTTTTTTGCACTTTCCAGGCATATTTCAAGTCTTTGTTTTCTATTTTTTTTAATCATCATTGCCTTCACATTTTCTTTTTCACTTTTATTTTGTTTCCTCTGCATTTTTTACATCTCTGCTCACCAAATTTTATTAAGATTCGATAACATGTTGGTGGGGCTTAATGAAACACTGTGCAAAATCTATGGTCTTGTGTAAAATGTAAAGACAGAACTAGTCTGTCACAAGAAAGAGATGGAAAATTTGGCAAACCCTAGGATACCTGGTCTTCCTACAAGGATCACAAAAGCTAGAGACAATATTTATTTTTGTTCCTACAGGGGTCACAATGCAGTGCTTTGTAATTCTCTCATATCTGGTCAATGCTTCCTTATTCTCCAACCTTCTACTATGTAGATACTCCTTATTTTTAATGTTACCTTTGAACTCCTACCATGAAATGCAGTGAGCACCATAAGATAGACTGAGAAATAAAGTATAGAAATTGTTGCCTCGATTCCTTTTTTTATTTTGTAAATCACATCAGTCAGAGGAGCACGTTGGTTTTACCTTTATAGTATGTCCTAAATCTGACCACCATTTTTGCTACTCATCTGCCTGCATTGGTAATCTAAGCCATCAGCTGTTTTTGCCTATACTACTGAATGTTTCGAATATCTAAATGATTTCCCTTCTTTTATTCCTATTTCCACCCCCATCTAACCAGAGTAAGCTTTTAAAATATAAACTAAATCATATTACTTCTTTGCTTAAAATTCCCCAATTGCTTCTCATTGAACTTGGGTTAAATCCATTCACCTCCACAATTATTCTTGAGGGATCTGTCTCTTGCCTACCACATTGACCATATTTCTTGTATTCTTGAGGGATCTGTCTCTTGCCTACCACATTGACTGTACTTCCAACCACACTGTGACTTCTGTGCTTCAGCCACACTGGCCTCTTTTCTCTAAACATGACATGCTTACCATTGTGGTTCCCTGTGGCTATAATTGTTCTTCCTGCCAGGGTTTGCTTGGCAGGCTTCCTCTCATTCAGTTCTTCACTTCTTAGAGAGCTTGTCTTAGTTACCTAATCTAAATAAGCTCTTCCTTGTTCCCATCTCTGTTGATTTTCCTTATTCTATTATCATTAATTTTCTTTATAACACTTACCTTCATCTGAAATTATGTATTAATTTATTTCCTTGTTTACTGTTTGCCATATTAAAAAAACAGAATTGTAGGTTTATTCAAGCATTGTACTCATTTGTCTTGTTGATTGCAGTATCCTGTGTCCTGAAAACAGTGCCTGGTACATTGTGCATGCACAATAAATGTTTCTTGAATGAATGAATATCCAAAGAGAGTCATGCATTGAGAAAAAAAGAAGATATGTGGCATCTCCTACTTAGATCATGAGATCTTTATAAGTTAGCCACAGCAGGAAGATATGTTTCAAACAAATCTATGTTATGAACATAAAGATATTTAAATAACTCATCTTCATGTCATTTCAGTAACCACGAATTTACTGCAGCTTTTCAGCTGCTCAGTGAAATGATTCCCAGAGGCTAAATGTGTAACACATTAAAATAAACATTTTTTAAAAACACCTTGGATGTGTGTGTGACAAAAACCACACAGGGCATCTATTTTTAGAGTAATATGTCATGTGACGCTTAATTATTATCTCTGCTTATGCCAGAGAACAAGAAATGTGTCATGACATTCTCCTGGGTGTTTCCCCTAGGATTTCTTGTCTAAGCTGTAACTCAATTTGGCTTGCACAGCTTAATATGAAATATAAAATAATTGGTGGTTCTATACTTATGAGTCATTCAGGAAAATCAAATGGTAGAAAAGTTGGGGAGAGAAAGAGGAGAACTGAGGTAGAAAAGCTGAATGGTAATAAGTCAGTCACCTAGGAGGATGCCTGAAATTTTTTTGCCCACTTGAAAATTTTAAATGTCTAATTTTCTTCTGTATGCCAAACAGATACTCTATAGTTGTTTGAAAAAGCCTATTTTGCTAACTGAGGAAGACAAAATCAATGATATAAACTATTTCTGGATTATTGGTTAAGAGTAGTATAAAGATTTTGTAAGTTATAAAGAATTATCATACTGGTCAAAGTTAATTTCCACACCTTGAAAGTCAAGTGATGATTTCTCAGTTTTCAAATGGGGAAACTGAGTCTCAGACAGATAAAGAGATTTGCTTAAATTCAGCATGTAAGAGCCAAGGTGGAATGTGTAAAACACTTAGTTATGTCTGTATGTTTATATCTTATTGTCATTTCTCTTTGATCTCACTTATTAATAAAAGGTCTGGATTAGAGGCATCTGTTGGAAGAAGTAATAGTATTTCAATTAGGCCGTATTAGTCTGTTCTCACAATGCTATAAAGAACTGCCAAAACCTAGGTAATTTATAGAGGAAAGAAGTTTAATTGACTCACAGTTCTGCATCACTGAGGGTGGGGGAGTTCAGGAAACTTACAATCATGGCAGAAGGGGAAGCAAACATGTCCTTCTTCACATGATGGTTGGAAGGAGAAGAATGAGAACCAAGCGAAGGGGGAAGCCCCCTTATAAAAACATCAGATCTCATGAGAACTTGCTCACTATCATGAGAATAGCATGGAGGAACTGCCTTCATGGTTCAATTCCCTCCCACCGGGCCCCTCCGATGACACATGGGGATTATGAGAACTACAATTCAGGATAAGACTTGGGTGGAGATGCAGCCAAACCATATCATTCTACCACTGGTCTTTCTCAAATCTCATGTCCTCACATTTCAAAACGCAATCATGCCCTTCTAAATGTGCCCCAAAGTCTTAATTCATTCTGATATTAACCCAAAAGTCCATGTTCAAAGTCTCATCTGAGACAAGGCAAGTCCCTTTTGCCTATGAGCCTGTAAATTCAAAATCAAGTCAGCTACTTCCAAGATACAATGGGGGTACAGTGATTAGGTAAATGTTTCCATTCCAAATGGGAGAAATTAGCCAAAACAAAAGGGCTACACGTTCCATGCAAGTCCAAAATCCAATAAGGCAGTCATTAAATCTTAAACTTCCACAACGATCTCCTTTGACTCCATGTCTTTGACTCCAGGTCACGCTGATGCAAGAAGTGGACTCCCATGACCTTGTGCAGCTCCACCCCTGTGGCTTTGCAGGGTACAGCCCCCCTCCTGGCTGCTTTCATGGGTGGTGTTGAGTGTCTGCGGCTTTTCCAGGCACAGAGTGCAAGCTGTTGGTGGATCTAGCATTCTAGCGTCTGGAGGATGGTGGTCCTCTTCTAACAGCTCTACCAGGCAGTGACCCAGTGGGGACTCTGTGTGGGGGGGGTCCAATCCCACATTTCCCTTCTACACTGCCCTAGAAGAGATTTTCCATGAGGACTCTGCCCCTGCAGCAGACTTCTGCCTGGACATCCAGACATTTTCATACATCCGCTGAAATCTAGGCAGAGGTTCCCAAACCTCAATTCTTGACTTCTGTTCATGTGCAGGCTCAACACCATGTGGAAGCTGCCAGGACTTGGGGCTTGCACCTTCCAAAGTCACAGCCTGAGCTATACCTTTACCTCTTTTACCCACAACTGGAGAGGCTGGGATGCAGGGCACCAAGTCCTGAAACTACAGAAAGAAGCAAGGCCCTGGGCCTGGCCCAGGAAAACACTTTTTCCTCCTAGGCCTCTGGGCCTGTAGTGGGAGGGGCTGCTGTGAAGGTCTCTGACATGCCCCGGAGACTTTACTTTGTCTTGCTGATTAACATTTGGCTCCTTCTCTATCGCATCACCAGGCTGCACACTTTCCAAAGTTTTACACTCTGTCACCTCTTGAATGCTTTGCTGCTTAGAAATTTCTTCTGCCAGATACCCTAAATTATTTCTCTCAAATTCCAAGTTCCACAGATCTCCAGGGCAGGGGGAATATGCCACCAGTCTCTTTGCATAGCAAGAGTTACCATTATTCCAGCTCCCAACAAGTTCCTCATCTCCATTTGTGATACCTCAGCCTGGACTTCGTTGTTCATATCACTATCAGCATTTTGGTCAAAGCCATTCAACAAGTCTCTAGGAAGTTCTAAACTTTTCCACATTTTCCTGTCTTCTGAGCCCACCCACATCTCTAGGAAGTTTCAAACTTTCCCACATTTTTCTGTCTTCTTCTGAACCCTCCAAACTGTCCCAACCTCTGCCTATTACCCAGTTCCAAAGTTGCTTCCACACTTTCAGGTATTTTTATAGCAGTGCCCCACTCTCTGTGGTACCAATTTACTGTGCTAGTCTGTTCTCACACTGCTGTAAAGAACTGCCTGAGATTGGATAATTTCTAAAGGAAAGAGGTTCAGTTGACTCACAGTTCCACATGACGGGGGAAGCCTCAGGAAACTTACAATCATGGCAGAAGGAAAAGCAAACATGTCCTTCTTCACATGATGGTTGGAAGGAGAAAAATGAGAGCTGAGCACAGGGGGAAGCCTCTTATAAAACCACCAGATCTCATGAGAACTTGCTCACTATCATGAGAATAGTATGGGAGAATCCACCCCCAGTGATCAATTACCTCCCACTGGGCCTCTCTCATGACTTGTGGGGATTATGGGAACTACAATTCAAGATTAGATTTGGGTAAGGACACAACCAAACCATATCATAGGCTTTGTATTAAATATGATGCCAGTAAACCTATTCTTTCCATAAGCCCTAATATTTTTTTAATCAATATTAAGAAACAATAATGGCTTAGAGCTATACATTCATGTAGTAGAACATTAGTGTTGGAAGGGACTTTTGAGATTTTATTTAACCTCTAATACACAACAGAAGCATCTTCTAGAGTATTTCTATGAGATGGTGGTCCTGGATAGTCCATTTATAGTGTCCACCAGTTATTCCCTCTTAAGAACTTCCTTCATATAGGTTGCAGTGTTTGCTATCTTGTGACCCTAATGTTCTGGTCACAGCTGAGAGGATTATGGCTGGGTAGCTGCTACAAAGGCAACTATTTGGAGAAAGAAATTTGTAAGATGGCCTGGTGAGAGGAACTTAAGAGTGATGCACTGTATTTGATGTTGACAGGACAATTAAATAAGATTATCTAGTCTGGGTGTGGTGGTTCATGCCTGTAGTCCCACCACTTTGGGAGGCTAAAGTGGGTGGATTGCTTGAGCTCAGTAGTTCGAGACTAGCCTGGGTAATATGGGGAAGCCCTGTCTCTACAACAAATACAATAATTAGCAGGGTGTGGTGACATGCACCTATGGTCCCAGCTACTCAAGAGGCTGAGGTCGGAAGATCACTTGAACCTGGGATGTCAAGGCTGCAGTGAGCCTGCACTCCAGCCTGGGTGGCAGAGTGAGACCCTGTCTCAAGAAACAAAAAAGATTATCTAGCAGGGCATTTTAAAGTAAGTCATGGAGAAAAATCAGCAGATAGCAGAGATGTCAGAAGACAAAACACCATAGGAAAAAAAAAAAAAAAAAAAAACTAGTGTAGAGAAGTCATGGGGCAGGAGAAGCCTAGAATAGGAGTAGCCATGAGAAGCAAAGATGTCAGTTGCTTGTGGGGCAGTTAAATTATTTAGATCAGAAAAGAGAAGTGAGATCTCAAGCGTAGTTGATGCCATTGAGTCAAGACAGCAGTTCTTTGATGACCAAAGATGCTATTGAATTATGGATATCCATCCATACATTTCCATTTCTTCTTTAAATTCATCTATGAGATTTCTGATATTTCCTTTTTTACTAATAAATTTCCAGGGTAAGTAAGGTAAGTTAGGTAACTGGACAATGCCTCTTTTCCGTGGCAAGTTCTAAGAGACTATTTAATTTGATTGGATTTTCACTAATTTTCATCAGCCTATTTTCTTCTGAGACAGCTTGTTGAAACATTTTATTTATGTTAAACCTAAACTTAATTCCTTATAATTTGTTAGTCCTAGTCTAGGACTCTAGAGAAACACCAATTAAGTCTACATCCTTATTTTAATGGCGATCTGTTAACTATAGGAACATAAGTATCACATCTTAGATACCCTTAACAACCCTAAACCAGCCAAGTATTTATGTCAATTAAAATATTATTTCCAGTTTCTCCAGTAATATTATATAATATCGTTTCTATAACTTTCAACTTAATTGCCAATGTCTGCTCCTCCTTTTATTTGTCAACACTCTATTTAAAGGCTTAATTCAGAGCCAGACATAAATCTTAACTTCCCTTGATATAGACAGTACACTTCTATTAATTTAGCCTAAGATTTAATTAACCATCAGTTTCATCATCATCTTCTGACTCATGGTAGCCCACCTCCAGGGCATTTAAAAGGCACTCTTGGCCTGAATTTTGTTCTTGAATAATGGGACTTTAAAAATATCAATGCTAGATTTAAATTTGTCTGTATTAAATTTAGTGTTAGTGATTTGGCTCTATTATAGCTTTTTGCTGTCTTTCCAAATTGTGTTCTGTGGAAGATTCATGTCCACAAAGGTAGTAATTACACACACACATTTATACAACACATGCACACATACACATAGTTCCCACCATGTTATAAGTTTGATAAGTTTTAGGGTAAAGAAGGATTTAAAAAGTTATTTCTGTACAACCTTAGAGCCTAATCTCTAGCTGAGAGAAATAGTGTTGGCTGTTTCTCAAAAGTTTTATTATGGAACTATTTTGTTGAATGCCTACTAATATTTACAGGAACAGAAATACCCTTTTGGCCTTAAACATGCTATGAATCTTCCTGAATCATAGCTTCCTAATCCATAACATGGGGATAATATTTGTCTCATAAGGTTACTGGGAATGTTAAAGGAGATGATGTATTTGAAGCACCTCTTTTAGTGCTTGAGCCATATAAAGGGCTCAAACAATGTTTATTCTTATTACTATCTTTTAAGATTTTTATTTCACTATGTGATTTTTCTTGCTATATTTTTATATTTTGTCATCAAAATTCACAAAAATGCTTATGTACATCTTCATTTTTAAATAAAATTACCAGACCTCTTCTCTTCTAAATTATTTATTTATTCTTCATATTATGTACTTTTACGTAGAATTATCTTAGTCTCTTATTCAAATACCAAACTAAAATTCCAGTTTACCAGCTAGTTTTGATTAAGTTCAATTCAACAGCTGTTTCTTGAGAATTCTTGTCATTCACACTGACCTTGGCTTTCTTTTGCTATGCCTCATAAATCTTTCCTCTTTTCCATCCTTTTTCTCACTTCTCTTGGTGTCATCACATCGGGTCTAGGGGTTTTTAGATTTTGTTGACTGTCTCAACCCAACCTCTAAATCAGACACACAGCTTTTGCCTACTGAGCCTGTTGAGATGATGGCTGTTTATAATAAATACTCCAAATGAGAATTCAATCTCAAAATAATCTTTTCTGATATTTGCAAACGTTTTTCAGTTTAAAAATTGTTTTGTCTCTTGCTATTTTGCCTGTGGCAGAAATTGAAAGAATTAAAGAAATATATGAAAATGACACCAGGATTAGGACCATATTTGTAACTTCTCTGTTTCGGTGCGCCCTTTCTTCATGCAAAATAGTAATGCCTCCCCTATATCTCTCCACTTAGATGTCTGGGGGTAGTCCCAGGGAATACCCCAGCTGCCTCTTTCACCTGTGATGTGAACTGACCCAGAAATGGAAAAGACAGGGGAGAATAAGAGCTGGTGGGGAAAAATATGTGGCTAAGACAGAACATTTGTTTTAGGCATCTGTGTCAGGAATTGGAGCCCATGGGGGACAGAGCTAACACTAAAGATACTGAACAAATAGAGAGGGCAGAGAGAAAACTATGGCTTTTGCCTTTCTTGCTCTCTGTGTTCCAGCAAACCCCTATCTGTATAATTCAGCTGACATAGAAGCCTAGGACATGCAGCCCCAAGTAATCCAGAGCAGGGAAAGATGAATACATTTGAAGTCAAATAGGTTCAGGACTTAGCACAGAAGTCATTGGCAGGGTACATAGACCATGAGTCCTCAGGTTCCTCATCTATGAATTAGGAATAATAAAAGTACTTGCTCATGATTAAGTAATACTATATACAAAAAGGTTCTGAACAGATTGTGTAACCTGTAATGGTGATACAAATAATGTAATAGAGTACCTAGAGCAGACTAAATTTTAATTTTTGTTGTGTGAGGCTATTCGTTATTTTGCAGGCTTAACTTTATTAAAATTTGTTACTTGGGAGGTGAAAACGGAATCTTTGAGGCAGAAATTGCATTTATTCTAGGAAGGATTGCCATAGTGAGCCTGGCAGATGCAAGTCATGCATGCATCTACTCATTGCTTTGGGAAGACTGAATCAGTGAAGTCATCTGAGTGTTGATGTATCACAGAAATGTTGAATCCTACTTAGTAATATAGATAGCATACATTTTAGCTTTATACCTAAAGACTTAAAGACACTCCTTTCCTAAGTCTTGATCTCGTCCACCTTTTGACTAAAATATTTGTTTGTTCTGTGGTGATATGTGGGTCTCTGCATTCAAGTCCTCAAGATTTGGAGGTAAGTCTGAACACCATCTGAAAGATGTGTTGCTTACCATCTCTCTGTATCGATTCGAAGGTTAAAACAATCAAGTAAGCTAGATAAAACTTGACGTAATACAGTGTGATGTAATACAACTAAATGTTTGGTACATCTCACTTGGTTGTTTAAGACTAAGACTGGGAAATGTGCTGTCATATATGATGATTTTCTTTTTGTCTGGCCTGGAGTAAAAAACACACTGTAAATACAGATAGTGTGTGATTTCCTCTAAAGGAAATGGACATTCCCATTGTCAATCATTTTAGAGCAAGAAAGAAAGCAAGTCTGAAATCAGGATGTAGACTAACCTGCTTCTCTGTCTGAGATTGACAGAATTATGATCAGGACCCTACTATGGAGGGATGTCTGGATATTCCCACTCGTGGGGACAGAGTGGACTCCCTGTGACTTGGAACAAGCCAGATCCTAAGCCTGGAGAGGGAAGTTTGGTGAAGATTGGTAGTTCTTTAAGAGTACTTATTTTTTTCTCAGGATATTAAGCTTCAAGCATTTTCAAGCTTTTAATAAATATAGCCTGGGGAATTAAGAACTGAGCCTCATTCCATGTTTTGAAGGCAGGACAGTGCAAACAGCATTTGTTTTGAAGACTTCATTTACAAAATAGCAAAGTGAGACCAGTGGGAAAGCTTGAGTTGGGTCTGAAGGTGCTAATCAATCACACCACTCTCTGTGCCAATCTGTCCCAACTAAGAAACAGTCGCAGCAGTAAGACAGGCATGAAAATATCTACTTCATTGTTATTATATAATGGAGAATGTGTCTTGAATCAAAGGCCAAATACGCTTCTTGCTACCTTCTCTTGAATTGAACTTACATACCTAGGTAGAAGCAGAACAGCTGGACAGCAGTAAATTTCCTCTAATGACAGGAACAGAGAGAGAAGAGAGAGAGGTGTAAAGGAAGAAGGATTTGGAAAGAAGAACATATTCAGTCTGCAAGAAGGGAAGGTCCTGAAGTAAGAGAGGAGAAAGGCAAGAATAGATTGGGCTACACATGCTTAGTTTCATCTCCTCGGTGTCAACAATAAAGGCATTCCTCCAGAGTGAGTCATGGGGGAGAAGATAAGGCCATCCTCCCAAACTGCTTTCTCTTAGGAGAGGTATGGAAGTTTGTTCTCGATGGGAACTGAAGAGTGGTGGTAATAAGCTGTCCCACTAAACGATAATGATAGTGGGCTTTCTTTCTCCTTACTATTTTGTTAGTATTTCTGAAAACTGCATCCTAAGGACTTTTAGAACTTCATAAAAGCATTCTTGGGGTAGGAGAGCCTGTTGTGTTTTCTCCTAACGCTTTGTTTGTTGGAAGTGTGGCACAAATGTAGAAAGGAAAGTGTGGCACAAATGTAGAAAGAGGGTATGTTTCAGAGAGTAAACAGAAAAAGAATTTGACTTACAGATACTGTGAAGGAAGAAAACTTTGTTCAGAGACATGAAGACAAAAATAATCTGGATATAAAATGAACATACTCTAGAGTGCCTCTATCTGCAATAAGGAAATGACAACATGCATTGCTGGTCAGAAAATTTCAGAATCACTGATTTCCGTAAGGAAGCTTTTTTCAGGCAGCCAATTATTCCAAACTTTGTTTTCCTCTAGATGGAATCTTGTCATCTTTGAGCAAGCTAAAAGGATCATAGGATATTTCTCCACGACCTGGTTATACACACATGGGGGAAGTGATATTTGCAGAGTGCTCAGGCTTATTACATTTCCAATTGCTGTTGGTCGGTGGGAAGTGTTGTTAAAGAGCTCCAGGAGGTGCGACTTTCTTGAACTGGATAAAAAAGCAATAGTCAAAAGTTAGTGGTAAAAAGAAACCACAGAAGGTGAATAGAAAAGCAGAATTTAAACAGCAGTTTAGGAGTCTGAATGACAGACCATTATAATTGGAAGCCCTTTTTTTTTTAATGGTTTCTGGAGAAGGAAAAAGGCATAGTATCCATCTTTCATTCCCATCATATATATACAAGCATACCTTGGAGATATTGTGGGTTTTGTTCCGGACCACCACGATAAAGCAAATATCACAATAAAGTGAGTTGCACTTTTTTTTTTGTTTCCCAGAGCATATACGAGTTATATTTACACTATACTGTAGTCTATTAAGTGCAAGAACATTATGTCTAAAAAATGTACTACCTTAATTCAAAAATACTTTATTGCTAAAATGCTAATGATCACATGCAACTTCAACCTGAGTTGTAATGTTCTTGCTGGTGCAGTGTCTTGCCTCAATGTTGATGGCCACTGACTAATCAGGGTGGTGGTTGCTGAAGGTTGGTGTGGCAGTGGCAGTTTCTTAAAATAAGACAACAATGAAGTTTGCCGCATCAATTGACTCTTCCACTCATAAAAAATTTATCTTTAGCATGTGATGCTGTCTGACAGCATTTCACCCACAGTAGAATTTCTTTCAAGATTGGAGTCAGGCCTCTCAAATCCTGCCACTGCTTTATCAACTAAATTTATGGAATATTTTAAATCTTCTGCTGTCATTTCAACGATGTTCACAGCATCCTCACCAGGAGTAAATTCCATCTCAAGAAACCACTTTCTTCACTTATCTAAAAGAAGTAAGTCCTCATCTGTCAAAGTGTTATCATAAGATTGTAGCAATTCACTCTCAACTTCAAGATCCACGTCTAATTCTATTTCTTTTTCTGTTTCCATCACATCTGCTGTGACTTCCTTCACTGAAATCTTGAATCCATCTGATATGGTTTGGCTGTGTCCCCACTCAAATCTTATCTTGAACTATAGCTCCTATAATTTCCACATGATGTGGGAGGGACCCAGTGGAGATCATTGAATCATGGGGGCAGTTTCCCCCATACTGTTCTCACAGTAGTGAATAAGTCTCACAAGATCTGATAGTTTTATAAGGGGTCTCCCCTTTCACTTGGTTCTCATTCTCTCTTCCCTACCACCATGTAAGAAGGGCTTTTTGCTTTCTGTCTTTCTGATTATGACTCCTCCCCAGTCACATGGAACTGTGAGTCAGTTAAACCTCTTTTTCTTTATAAATTACTCAGTCTTGGGTATGGCTTTATCAGCAGTGTGAAAACGGACTGTTACACCATCTAAGTCATCCAGGAGGGTTGAAATCAATTTATTTCTAACTCCTGTTCATGTAGACATTTTGACTTTCTCCCATGAATCACGAATATTCTTAATGGCACCTGGAATAGTGACTCCTTTACAGAAGGTTTCCAATTTTCTTTGCCTAGATGCATCAGAGGAATCACCATCTATGGTAGCTATAGCCTTATAAAATACATTTCTTAAATAATAAGACTGGATACTTTGGGAGGTCAAGGCTGGAGGATTGCTTGAGCCCAGGAGTTAAAGACCAGCCTGGGCAACATAGTGATGCCCTGTCTCTAGGAAAACAATTTTTAAATTAGCTGGGTGTGGTGGCAAATGCCTGTAGTTCCAGCAACTCAGAAGGCTGAGGAGGGAGGATAGCATGAGCCTAGGAGGTCAAGGCTGCAGGAGGTTGATAATGATACTTTCGAGTCAAAATTACTTCTTGATCCATAGGCTGCAGAGTGAATGTTGTAGTTGCAGACATGGAAAGAACATAAAATTCCTTGTACATTTCCATTAGAGCTCTTGGGTGAACAGGTACATTGTCAAGCAGCAGTAATGTTTTCAAAGGAATCTTTTCTTCTGAGCAGCAGATCTTAATAATGAGCTTAAAATATTCAGTAAATCGCTGGGTGTGGTGACTCACATCTGTAATGCCAGCACTTTGGGAGGCCGAGGCAGGCAGATCACCTGAGGTTGGGAGTTTGAGATCAGCCTTACCAACATAGCGAAACCCTGTCTCTACTAAAAATACAAAATTAGCCAGGCGTGGTGGTGCACATCTGTAATTGCAGCTACTTGGGAGGCTGAGGCACGAGAATCACTTGAACCCAGGAAGCAGAGGTTGTGGTGAGCCAAGCTCATGCCGTTGCACTCCAGCCTGGGCAACAAGAGCAAAACTCCATCTCAAAAAAAAAAAAAAAAAAAGAATCAGTAAATTATGCTATAAACAAATGTGCTGTCATCCAGGCATTGTTGTTTTATTTATAAAGCACAAACAGAATAGATTTAGCAAAATTCTCAAGGGCCCTAGAATTTTTAGAATGGTAAGTGAATACTGGCTTCAAATTAAAGTTACCAGCTGTATTAGCTCCAAATAAGAGAGTTGGCCAGTCCTTTGAAGCTTTGAAGCCAGACGTTAACTTCTCCTCTTTAGCTATAAAGTCCTAGATGGCATCTTCTTCCAGTGAAAGTCTGTTTTACTTCCTTATCATTCATGTTTTGAGTGGAGTAGTACTTTTAATTTTCTTCAAGGTATTTTCTTTTATATTTACTACTTGGCTAATTGTTTGGCACAAGATGCCTAGCATTTATCGGTCTTGGCCTTCAACATGCCTTCCTCACTAAGCTTAAGTATTTCCTGCTTTTGATTTAAAGTGAGAGACTATTCCTTTCACTTGGACACTTAGAGACCAACGTAGGGTTAATTGGCTGAATTTTGATGCTGTTTTGTCTTGGAAAATTGTGGATGCCCAAGGAGCTGTTGGGGGAGGGGAGAAATGGCTGGTCAGTGGAGTAGTTAGAATACACACAACATTTATCAATTAAGTTCACCATCTTATACAGGTACAGTTTGTTTGTGGCACCCCAAAACAATTACAATAGTAACATCAAAGATCAGTGATTGTCCAAGCGTGGTGGTGCATACCCTGTGGTCCCAGTTACTCTGGAAGCTGAGGCAGGAGGATCATGTGAGCCCAGGTGGTTGAGGCTGCAGTGAGCCATGCTTGTGGCACTGCACTTCAGCCTGAGTGAGAGAGTGAGACCCTGTCTCAAATTCTCAAAAAAAAAAAAAAAAAAAAGCAAACAGACGGTAAAAAAAGATCACTGATCACCATAACAGATATAATAATAAAGATAAACTTTGAAATATTGCAAGAAGTACCAAAATATGACACAGAGGCAAGATATGAAGTGAGCACAGTTGTTGTTAAAGAGGTGCTGATAAACTCGCTCCATGCAGTTTCCCCAAACCTTCAATTTCTAAGAAATATCTGCAAAGAGCAATAAAGTGAGGAACAATAAAACAAGGTACGCCTGCATGAAGCAACAGTAGCAGCATTTGAATGTTGGAGTTGTTTTATCATCAAAAGTTGCTGGAGATGATATTTAACAGCTCTTAAGAGTTGAGTATCTGATTGGACAGATGAGGAAGAATAGTGGCTTCCTAAAGCAAGTGATAAGCTGATATTAAAGACAAGTTAATATTTCTTTTACTATTCTCAAGCTTTCTTAAGATTCGCTTTTTGAATAACACCATTATGGAGCTGGCTGGTATAGTAGAAAGAAATGGATTTTCCCATCCTACAGACTTGAATTTTAACCACACCCTGCCCTTCACTAGTTCCATGACCTGGAGAAACTTATTTAATTTTCTAAGCTCAGGTTTCCTACTCCATATGATACAGTTAATAAGACCTATCTTATTGGGCTGCTGGGAGGATGATGGGAGAATTCATATATAAAGGGAAAATCAGGGCTTGGCTTTTCCCAGATTTCTTCCTGAGGGCAGATTAGATGGAAGACTGGTTGAATGTTTGAACCATCAGCTGGCAGTCAGCCAGCCTGATATTCAAAAGTTTCAAAATCTAGGCTCCAATGGACGACCTAGCAAGCCAGACAAATGTTAGAATTTTGGATTCTAGCCAATTGTGTATGTATAAGTATGTGCTTGTCAGTCATCTGTGCTACTTTTTAATTAAGGGCTTTAACACCAAGAGTCAGAGATAAAGGAAAAGTATAGAACTAGTTGAGAGGATTACATAGATTTAGAGAAGATGCTAATCAAATGGAATTGGTGTGAGCTCTACAAACACAGCTTCAAGGGCAGAACATTTTAAATCTACTGTTAACTTGCTTACTTCTGCAGCCTTTGGGTTCCTCTTTAGATATTTTAATGGTAAATAATGTTTCTCATGAATATTGAAATATCTCACTCAAGAATTCTGGAAACATTTTGCATACTGTATTGGGCTTAGGACTTTGAACAACTTTCTTTGTGATCAGAAGGTAAAGATATTATTTTCCCCTTTCTATTCGTTATATAGAATGTAAGTTCTTCAGACATTAAAATATCAAGAACTCACAGGCAGAGAAAGTGGATGTGGATAAGATCCTTGAAGAGAAAAGTCAAAAGGTCTCATCTCATGACTGTTGGTAAAGCCTCTCTTTATAGGATGTGTGTTGTCATGGCATTGGAGACCAGCGACTGAATTGGGAAGAAATTAAAGACATTACACTGTGGTAAAGGGACTTAGCATATATAAGCTATGGAGAAAATTATATTTCCTTTATCTGGTCTTGACATCACACAGCCAGCTTACAGGATGCTGGCAGACATTACGGAAATGACAAATAGCTAAAGATTCTGTGATTCAGACTGGTCTCCACATTATCTCAGCTATAACTTCAGAGTTGAGAGGGAAATTGGGTGGAAAATGCCCTGGTAGTGTTAACAGCTGGAGGTTCTTTGAGAAGAGCAGGGGAGGCACACATACATCAACCACAAACATTTTTGACACACCTAAATGTCAATTCAGCACATTTGAATATTTACTTAGAAACACTTGTGCACTCAGCCTTCTAATAGATGCTGTAGAGCATATAAAGAAGGTAGATATTACCCCTAACCTAGAGGAAATAAAAGTCAGATATCAAATGCAAACTTTCTTTTTATAGTGAATCTTTTAAAACTTCTGTATGAGAAGCTTCGAGAATCATGCTTAGGAACCTGTAAAGCACAAATTTTTCAAAGACTTATTTTTTAATAATAATTAGTAAAAATATAACTTCATTGATAACAGGCAAATAGATTAAAAAATATGTATATTATATTTAGACTGTTTCCTCAATCTTCCATATACTAACTTTATAATTTTTGCCAAACCTCAAATCACCTGTAATACATTTACTTATTATCTAAAACAAGTTATTTCTTTTTATTTAAATTAATTCATTTGAAAAAGAAATGGGAGGCAAGAGCATCGCTTGAACTTGGGAGGCGGAGGTTGCAGTGAGCTAAGATCATGCAACTGCACTCCAGCCCAGGCAACAGTGCCAGACTCCGTCTCAAAAAAAAAAAAAAAAAAAAAAAGGGAACTTGAAAAGAAATATTGTCTGCCATAATAAAATATAATTGTAAAAGTAAGTACAATTAAAACAAAATAATGTAATTCAATTCAAGAAAAATACTTCTGCCTGCTGAAGGAAAGCCTTTTACCTACTCTTCCTTTGCTTAAAAGGGAGAATAGTAAGTGCTAGAAAGTGTGAAACCATACTGGCACCAAATAGGGATTTTCCTTTTTACGTAATTACAAGGATTAAAATAAAATTGAAGTAATTTTCATACCATGTGATTTAATATTATTGAATACATGTCCAATAGTCATCTAAAATCATCATGTTCCACACTTTGGTATTCACTGCCTTAAGGCTTCCAAGGTCAAGTGTATGTAGTTAATTTTGTTTAGCCTTACAAGAATAACAACATATTCATTTATTAATCCAATTTTACAGATGAAGAGACAAAGGCACAAAGAGGTTAAAAGGCACCCATCTGTGTTTAATCAGTGGTAGATATGGACACAAACCCAGATTTTGGAGGGACAAAAGTTGTTTCCCATTATACAATCATTATATCATTATGTTACATACTATTATGTCTTATATATTGTACAGCTATTATTTCATGCAATTTTATTATTAATGAACTCAAATAAGTGAGTAATAACAATTACTGAATTTTTTTTTATCAAGCTATAGGGAGCTGATTTTTCCATATTTTAATACCCTGATGATAAGCATTTTATTAATTAGAGAAACAGCCTCTGCTAATGGTGTGCTTTAAGAGGGATGTAGTTTGGTAAGTAAATTTTATTCATCTGTTTTTGTATATTGTAATGGATATATGGAGAGGAAAGAGCTGTGACCCTGGGTGGCAGTATAGAGAATGAACTCCAGTGACCTCAGATTTAGAGCAATGGAAATGGGGTCTCCTAATGTTGAAAAATACAAGGCAACTATAGAGGGAGAAGCAAAGAACTGAAGATAAGATTTAGGAAGACCAAAGTATAAAATGGGTTGCAACTTTCGATAAAGCCAATGATAATCAGAAGACCCTAGTTACATTAGGATAAGAATAAGATCATCAAATGAATAAACTCTGTGCTGTGGTTTAGAGTGTAAAGTTTGATGGCTGAAGTAGGAGAGAACACTTTAATCTCTATTTTGCTTTGTCTTTTCTCTTAAAGAGACTGATTTCAGCACTAAGCTGTGTAGAACAAACATTGATTGGGAGGAACAGAAGATGAAAATGGGATAAAATATTATAAGAGACAATCCTACTGCTAAAAATGAGTTCATGTTTCATCCTGTGAGCAAATTTAACCCCAGAATATAATATTCTAGGGTGCAAATGAGGACAGTGATAGGTGAAGGAGAAAGGGAAAATGGAAAAGAGGAAAATGTAAATGTAGATTCACATTTTAGAGGATAAAAAGATATATGTTGCTATTCAGGACTAGAGAGCTTTAAGTTAACCCTGGGCAAGGTCCTAGAATGAACTATTAAAGACATGATTCATAAAAATCTAGAGGAGATCCAGCAAGAGATCACTAAGATTACTTCACAATGGAATAACATCATTTTGTTCTTTAGCAGGAAATAGTGACTGTTGAATGAGTGTATCTGATATTCCACAGGCATTTTGGGAACACTTTCACGATATTTCTGGAGAAATCATGAAGAATGGGTTTAATGCAATAATAAATACCCAATTGGAAGATGGTTCCTATGTATATGAACAAGGTCTGCTTAACAAAATGACAGCATTCAAAGAGGAGGTTCTTAATGTTGCTTCCCAGGATTTTTCCATGTTTAAAATTTCTTGCAGGCTAGATCTGCTGGTAATGATGCTTAGTTTTTGTTTGTCTGAGAAAATCTTTATTTCCCCTTCTTTTATTTTTATTTTTATCTTTTTGAGATGGAGTTTCACTCTTGTTGCCCAGGCTGGAGCCTGCCTCGGCCTCCTGAGTAGCTGGGATTGCAGGCACCCGCCACCACGCCCGGCTAGTTTTTGTATTTTTGGTAGAGATGGGGTTTCTCCATATTGGTCAGGCTCGTCTCGAACTCCCAACCTTAGGAGATCCACCTGCCTCGGCCTCCCAAAGTGCTGGGATTGCAGGCATAAGCCACCGTGCCCGGCCTTTTTTTTTTTTTTTTTTTTTTTTTTTTTAGATGTGGTCTTGCTCTGTCACCCAGGCTGGAGTTCAATGGCATGATCTTGGCTCACTGCAACCTTCGCCTCCTGGGTTCAAGCGATTCTCCTGCCTCAGCCTCCTGAGTAGCTGGGACTATAGGCATGTGCCACCATGCCTGGCTAATTTTTGTATTTTTAGTAGAAATGGGGTTTTGTCATGTTGGCCAGGCTGACCTGAACTCCTGACCTCAGGTGATCCCCCCGCCTCGGCCTCCTAAAGTGCTGAGATTACAGGTGTGAGCCACCATACCCGGCTCTCCTTCACTTTGGAAGGACTATTTGGCTGGATATAGAATTCAAGCTTGTTGGGTTTTTTTGCTTTCAAGACTAAATATTTTATGTGACTCTCCTTTTGTTTATATAGTTTCTGATAAGAAGTCTATTATAATTGTTATGTTCATTCATCTAAGGCAAAGTTTTCTCCCCCTCTAGCTTCTTTCATAATATTCTCTTTATGTTTGGTTTTCTGCAGTTTGTTTTGTTTTTGGTATTTATCTGGCTTGATATTCTCTGATATTCCTGAATTTGTGATGTGGTGTCTGTCACTAATTTTGGAAAGTTTTAACCATTACTACTTCAGCTATTTCTTTTTCTCTGTTCTCTTTAAATTTTTTTCTTCTGATATTCCAATTACATGTATATTATACCTTTTAAAAGTGTCTATAGTTCTTAGAGAATACGTTATTTTTAAAAAATTCTTTTTTCTCTTTGCATTTCAGTTTGCTATTAATGATCTTCAATCTCACTGATTGTTTTTTCTCAGTTGTTTTTGTTTTTTATTTTGATCATCTGTTTTGCTTCTTAGAGTTTCCATCTCACTGTTTACATTACTCATCTCTTCTTGCATGTTGCCTACTTTTTCTACTAAAACCCTTGACATATTAATTATAGTTATGATATTGCAAATTCCATGTCTGATCATTTCATCATCTGTGTCATAGCTAAGCCTGATTCTCATGATTGCTTTGTTTCCTTAGACGGTTTGTGTTTGTTTTTTCTTGGCATGCTTTGTAATTTTTTATTCAAACCAGACAGAAAAATAGACAAATAGGCAAGTAGGCCTTTATTGTGAGGATTTATGTTAATCTAGCTAAGTGCTGGGCTATGTTTACTGTTTGCTATTGGTGTGGGTGTCAGAAGCTTCAAATTCTTCCTTAATTTTGTCTCTCACCTTGACTTTAGGCTTCCCTGAGTACTTCTCAGAATCTCTGTTTTGCAGATTTTTCAACTGTAATCAACTGTCATACAGGAGCCCTATTGCTGAGGTGAGAAGGTTCTGGGAGGGAGAAGCATTCCATAATCTTGTTAAAACTCCATCTTTTGGGGGGCCCATGTTTCTTAACTGTCAGCTGCACAAGTGTTTCTCCAGTGTCATAGCTTTTTAATTTTTCCCTTAGAGGGGACTAGAAGGCTAGAGAAGACAGGAGAGAGAGGAATACTTTTCCTTCCTTCCTTCCTTCCTTCCTTCCTTCCTTCCTTCCTTCCTTCCTTCCTTCCTTCCTTCCTTCCTTCCTTCCTTCCTTCCTTCTGGAATAAGGCCCTGGAAAAGTCTTTCCCCTGCAAAGTAGGCCTTTGTTATGGAGAATTCTCCAAGGGGATTTCATCCTCTTTTCCTGTCAAATCTGGGGGAAGATCTTTCTCACATCCTTACTATGAGAATTTGGACATGTTCTTGGAGGTGAAGCTCACAAATGTGTGAGGGTACCCTTAGAACTGTGGCCCCCCTGAACTTTTTTTCTCACATGAGTCCACACACACAGCCTCCACACAATTGCCTCCAGCAATTTGTCAATATTACCATGTAATATTGACAATATTACCAATATTACCATGCTCCTAACAATTTAAGGCTCCAGCACCCTCTTTTCCAGGTAAGGAGATCCCAACAGCTTCTTTTCCACATAAGCAGATCCCAGCTGTGTCTCTAGATACACCTGTCTCTCCAAATTTGGGGGTAGTGTTTTGCCCTGAAAACTCAGTTATTTGATGGGTCCAAGAAAAGTCATTGTTTTTGTTTATCTAGCTTGTTTTTCTTGTTGTTGTAGGAATGGAAGGGGTGACTTTTCATCTCATTACAGTTATGTGCATCCATGTGAAGAGACTACCACACAGGCTTTGTGTGAGCAATAAAGCTTTTTAATCACCTGGGTGCAGGTTGGCAGAATCCAAAAAAGGAGTCCACAAAGGGAGATAGGAGTCGGTCAGTTTTATGGGATTTGGGGAGGGAGTGGAAAATTAGAATTAAAGGGGGTTGTTCTCTTGCAGGCAGGGGTGGGGGTCACAAGGTGCTCTGTGGGGAGCCCCTGAGACTCATTGTCCAGGAGAAGGAATGTCACAAGGTCAATTGATCAGTTAGGGTGAGGCAGGAATAAATCACAATGGTGGAATGTCATCAGTTAAGGTAGGAACTGCCTATTTTCACTTCTTTTGTGGTCTTCATTTGCTTCAGGCCATCTGGATGTATACACACAGGTCACAGGGGATATGATGGCTTAGCTTGGGCTCAGAGGCCTGACATTCCTGTTTTCTTATATTAATAAGAAAAACAAAACAAGATAGTGGAGAAGTGTTAGGGTGGCAAAAATTTTGGGGGATGGTATGGAGAGATAATGGGCAATGTTTCTCAGGGCTGCTTCAAGCAGGATTAGGGGCAGCATGGGAATGTAGAGGGGAGCTATCAAACTGGAGAAAGATTTTGGGGTAAAGGATAATATTGTGGGGTTGTTAGAAGGAGCATTTGTTGTATAGAATGATTGGTGATGGCCTGGATTCAGTTTTATATGAACTGAGAAACTAAACAGAAGACACAAGATTTGAATAAGAGAAGGAGAAAAACAGGTATTAAAGGACTGAGAATTGGAAGGACCCAGGACATCCAATTAGAGAGTGCCCAAAGGAGTTTAGCATAAGTGTTTGCTTGGATGGCGAGTTTTGGGGCTCTATCCTTGAGGTTTTTATGTTGTCATATACCAGGCCAGACTGATTTAGGTAAAAACAATATTCTTCATTTAAAAATATACAGAGTCTTCCTTTTTCAGCAATGAGTAAATCAAGGCCTCGGTGGTTCTGGAGGACAACTGCAGCTAAAGAGTCAACCAGGGCTTGGAGGACAGATAAAGTTTGTGATATATCTATAATGCTAGCAGAGAAGTCATTATAGAGGCTGTGGAATCTTGTGACAGAGATTGATATGCCTGGTATTCCAGTTCCAAGTGCAACAGTGGAGGAAGAAAGTCCTAGACCCACAAGTAAAGCGATTACTGGGATGACTTTTTTGTTATGTTGGTGTCATGAGGGGGACAGGAAGTTGTTCATTCCCATCTGCAAACTGGATTTTGGGGGTAAGGAAGACTAGAGTACATGTGCCCATCCAGTTGGCAGGTAGGCACATGTAGGTGGAAGAGTCACATAAAAGAAGAGACTTTGTGTCAGGTAGAACTGGAAATGTAAAGTGAAAAGGTGAGAGGGTGTACTGAAAGAGGAGTCCTGCACCCAAAGTCCTAGAGCTCCAGCAAGGGCAGCAGCCATTACAGGTTTTAACGGGGATTGATGGTGCAGCTCATAGAGGGAGAGGTTTGGTTTTCATGGTGTATGAGAAAGCACATTGTGTCTATGAGTAACCTTTCACTGCTATTCATGGGGCTGGGTATAAGAAAGCAAGAGGAGGGGCTAGGAGGAGATTCAGACGAGCAGGGGGAGGGTAGCCAAGGATGGAGTGAGATGCAGGATAACTGTCTACCTAAGCAATAGTGACTGCCAATGTTTTTTAGTTTGTCAATAATGATAGAGGGCTTATCAGTAATGCAAAGTTGGAATACTCCC
Source organism: Macaca mulatta (assembly GCF_049350105.2). Lineage (NCBI taxonomy): Eukaryota > Metazoa > Chordata > Mammalia > Primates > Cercopithecidae > Macaca > Macaca mulatta. Next base: position 62,228,625 of record NC_133417.1, on the reverse strand, counting down.
ATCTGTTTGGTAATGTATGTGGCTGGGTTCTGGAGATAGAGTAAAGGAACATTTGGATGGTGGAAGGTTGCCTAAAGGGATTCCAGTAGGTTGCTGTTGGGAAATGCATAAAGGAGCAGCAACAGGGATAGTTGTTTGTGTCATGAGGGGTCCAAATATTGGGGGGGTGGAATTGATGTAAGGAGAAAGTTGCCTTTCTTTCCTTTTGGAATAAGACTCTGTGACCTGCACATATACATCCAGATGACCCGAAGCAACTGAAGACCCACAAAAGAAGTGAAAATAGCCAATTCTTGCCTCAACTGATGACATTCCACCATTGTGATTTGTTCCTGCCCCACCCTAACTGATCAATTGACCTTGTGACATTCCTTCTCCTGGACAAAGAATCTCAGGAGCTCCTCACCGAGCACCTTGTGACCCCCACCTCTGCCTGCAACAGAACAACTCCCTTTAACTCTAATTTTCCACTATCTACCCAAATCCTATAAAACTGCCCCACCCCTATCTCCCTTTGCTGACTCCTTGTTTTGGATTCAGCCCACCTGCACCCAGGTGATTAAAAAGCTTTATTGCTCACACAAAGCCTGTTTGGTGGTCTCTTCACATGGACATGCATAACATTTGGTGCTGAAGACCTGGGACAGGGGACTTCTTCAGGAGACTGGTCCCCTGTCCTTGCCCTCACTCCGTGAGGAGATCCACCTATGACCTCAGGTCCTCAGACCAGCCCAAGGAACATCTCACCAATTTTAAATCAGGTAAGTGGCCTCTTTTTATTCTCTTCTCTAACCTCTCTTGCTAGCCCTCCACCCTTCAAACTGTCCCTTTCTTAATTTTGGTTCCTTTCCCTTTATGGTAGAGACAGAGGAGACACGTTTTATCCATGAACTCAAAAATCTGGCGCTGGTCACGGATTTGGGAAGGTAGTCTTCCCTTGGCGTTTAATTACTGTGGGGATGCCTTCCTTGATCCCTCACGTTGGTGACAAGTACCACCTTCCCTGGGTGGCAATTACCACCTCCCCATCCCCACCCCCCGCACCACGCCCCCACCCTGCACCATGTCTCTACCCTCTCTTTTCTCTAAACTTACCTTTCAACTATGGGCAAACTTCCGCCCTCCATTCCTCTTTTTTCTCCCTTAGCCTGTGTTCTCAAGAACTTAAAACCTCTTCAACTCACACATGACCTAAAACCTAAATGCTTTATTTTCTTCTGCAATACTGCTTGGCCCCAATACAAACTTGACAGTGGTTCTAAATGACCAGAAAATGGCATTTTTGATTTCTCCATCCTACAAGATCTAAATAAATAATTTTTGTCAAAAAATGGGCAAATAGTCTGAGGTGCTTGAAGTCCAGGCATTCTTTTACACATTGGTCCCTCCCTAGTCTCTGCTCCCAGTGTGACTTGTCCCAAATCTTTCTTCCTTCTCTCCTATCTGTTCCTTCAGTCTCCACCCCAAGCTCTGAGTCCTTTGAATCCTCCTGTTCTACGAACCCATCTGACCTCTCCCCTCCTCCCCAGGCTGCTCCTCACCAGGTCAAGCCAGGTCCCAATTCTTTCTCAGCCTCTGCTCCCCGACACTATAATCCTTCTATTGCCTCCCTTCCTCACACTCGTTCTGGCTTACAGTTTTGTTCCGTGACTAGCTCTCTCCCACCTGCCCAACAATTTCCTCTTAGAGAGGTGACTGGAGCTGAAGGCATAGTCAAGGTTAATGCTCCTTTTTCTTTATCCAACCTCTCCCAAATCAGTTAGCATTTAGGCTGTTTTACATCAAATATAAATACCTAGCCCAGTTCATGGCATGTTTGGCAAGAACCCTTAGGCGCTTTACCACCCTAGACCCAGAGGGGCTAGAAGGCCGTCTTATTCTCAATATGCATTTTATTACCCAATCCGCTCCCGATTTTAGAAAAAGCTCCAAAAATTAGATTCTGGCCCTCAAGCCCTACAACAGGACTTAATTAACCTCGTCTTCAAGGTGTACAATAGTAGAGAAAAGGCAGCCAAGTGGCAATGTATTTCTGAGTTGGAATTACTTGCCTCCACTGTGAGGGAGAGAAACCCTAGCTACATCTCCAGCACACAAGAACTTCAAAATGCCTAAACCGCAGTGGCCAGGCATTCCTCCAGGACCTCTTTCCCCAGGATCTTGCTTCAAGTGCTGGAAATCTGGCCACTGGGTCAAGGAATGCCCAGCCTGGGATTCCTCCTAAGCTGTGTCCCATCTGTGTGGGAACCCACTGGAAATTGGACTGTCTAACTCACCTGGCAGCCACTCCCAGAGCCCCTGGAACTCTGGCCCAAGGCTGTCTGACTGACTCCTTCCCAGATCTTCTCAGGTCAGTAGCTGAAGACTGATGCTGCCTGATCACCTCAGAAGCCTCCTGGACAATCACAGATGCTTTGGGTAACTCTTACAGTGGATGGTAAGTCCACCTCCTTCTTAATCAATATGGAGGCTACCCACTCCACATTACCTTCTTTTTCAAGGGCCTGTTTCCCTTGCCTCCATAACTGTTGTGGATACTGATGCCTAGGCTTCTAACCCTCTTAAAACTTGCTGACTCTGGTGCCAACTTGGACAACATTCTTTTATGCACTCCTCTTCAGTTGTCCCCACCCACCCAGCTCCCTTATTAGGTCGAGGCATTTTAACTAAATTATCTGCTTCCCTGACTATTCCTGGGTTTTGGCACCAAATGTCATGTCTGTCTGTGTGAAGAGAGTCTACCAACAGGTTTTTTGTTACTCTCTTCACATGGATGTGCATGACATTTATATATTAGACCTGAAACTGGAAGTCCTCAATTCTTCTATGTTTAACATTTATGAATTGTCTAGGTAAAGATGTAAAGAATTTGGTCAGCCAGTTGAAGATGAATTAAACCAATAAGAATAGTGACAATATAAGGTGGCAGGTTTGTGATACTATTAAACTGGACAATGACATGAATTTAACCAAATGTATCATATGAAGGATAACTTTAAGTTCCTGCTTTGGTTTCAAAACATATCTTTCATGGATAGGAAAGAGGAGTGGATCCTTAACGATGACATTCATGGAAACAATGTGGGGCTCTGAGTCATCATTTTTATTATCGTGAGTCAACAGTAGGGATTAGCTTCCAATATAATTAAAGCATCAGTTTGCCAAAGTGCTTGTGTCAGAGGTGTGTGAACCAGAGCAACTGTATCTTAAATAGGAGCTGGGTAAAATGAGGCTGAAATTTACTGGGCTGCATTCCCAGACGTTTAGATGGTTAAGGCTTTCTAAGTCACAGGATGAGATAGGAGGTCAGCACAAAATACAGGTCATAAAGACCTTGCTGATAAACAGGTTGCAGGAAAGGGGCCGGCCAAAACCCACCAAAAGCAAAATCACTATGAGAATGACCTCTGGTTGTCCTCACTACTACACTCCCACCAGAGCCATGACAGTTTACAAATGCCACAGCAACGTCAGAAAGTTACCCTATATGGTCTAAAAAGAGGAGGCATGAATAATCCACCCCTTGTTTAGCATATCATCAGGAAATAACCATAAAAATAGACAACCTGCAGCCCTCAGGGCTGCTTTGTCTATGGAGCGACATTATTTCATTCCTTTACTTTCTTTTTTTTTTTTTCTTTTTTGAGACAGAGTCTCGCTCTGTTGCCCAGGCTAGAGTGCAGTGGCCTGATCTCAGCTCACTGCAAGCTCCGCCTCCTGGGTTCATGCCATTCTCCAGCCTCAGCCTCCTGGGCAGCTGGGATTACAGGCGCCCACCACACACCTGGCTAATTTTTTGTACTTTTAGTAGAGACGGGGTTTCACCGTGTTAGCCAGGATGGTCTCAATCTCCTGACCTTGTGATTTGCCCGCCTCAGCCTCCCAAAGTGCTGGGATTACAGGCGTGAGCCACCGCGCCCGGCCTATTCCTTAACTTCCTTAATAAATGTGCTTTCACTTTGCCCTGAGGACTTGCCCTGAATTCTTTCTTGCGAGAAATTTAATAATCCTCTCTTAGGGTCTGGCTCGGGACCCCTGTCCTGTAACACTTATAGGTATTAAACAAGAAAAAGACCCAATCTCAAATACACTGGGTTAAACCTCTTTCTTTAATGAAGAACTTCTTAGAAACTTTCATTGCTCAATTTCATCCATGCTTTTTCAAGTGAATAAAGAACCTGTATTATTTTTCAAATTTATTTGACCATAAATCTGTTTTGGAATTCTTGTTCTGCAATTTAACAATTGTGAAAACACTAGGCAAGACACTCTGAGGATCTTAGTTAGCTTATTTATAGAGTAGAAATAATGATTCCTATTTCACAGTCTTGCTGTGAAAATTAAATAAGGATAAGGTTAAAAACATGCCATAATGCTGGGCAAATAAGCAGTTCTGAGTAGATGTTGGTTGGTTTTTTTAAAGTTTTTTTTAAATTGATTTCTGGACAAAATATTTAAAAGGATATTTAGGAATGAGTCTGACTTATTTAGTAACTGGTATGATTTGGGCATTTACCAATGAAAAAGGACATTGGTTCAGGAACAACCCCTTGGTTATTGGTCATAATGATGTCAGGAGGGTCCTAAGTGATGGGCATTTGGTGAGAGAATTAGAACTATGGCTTTTTATCAACTTTAGTAAAACCATTTCCATATTTTAATTCACATTATATCTATCCCAGTATGTATCTGTCCACTATCAGCTTTGCATATAGGCAAATAAGAGTATGTTCAGAGAAGAATATTTAACAGGGTGAAGACACTCACTATAAAGGTATATGAGGATCTGTTAAAGGAAGCAGAGATGTTTATTCCAGAAAGGAGAAGACTTGGGGGAAGGGGGTGGGCATGAAAGCTGTCTTCAAATATCTGTCTTCAAATATCTGATTGTCAGGTGGAAGACAGGCTAGACTCATTCTGTGTGTCTCCAAAGGGTTCAATCAAGAACAATCAACGTGTGAAAGCTTTAGAGCATGAAAGTTCAACTCTACACAAGTAAAAGTTTTCAGAACTCACAGTAGTTCAAAGAATAGCTGCCCCCATCAAGTGCTGAATTCCCCATTACTTTAAGATGTTCAAAAAGGCAATAGTCAAAATGCCTGGAATGGATGTTGTAGAGAAGATACAATTATCAGATAGTCAGTTTTATAGACTCAACTCAAAGATCCCTTAGTCCCTGAGCATCTTTGTTTCTATGACCAAAAGGTGGAGGTTCTTAGTGGTAATTCTCTCATTTCTGTAAACTATATGCATTATGTTGAGTTTATTTGCATCTTTAGCCATAAAAAAGAGAGCTAAGAACTACATAAATTAACTAGCAAGACAAGCTGCTGGTAAATTAGAACATGAGTTGAGAGCTTCTTCATTTGTCAGGGCTATTAATCCAAAGAGAGACAAATAAAAACAGTTCACTATCACAGAGGAGTACGCAACTCAAACCCGAGGTCAGTTTATTTTTTAAGGAGAGTTTTAAAATGCCGACATTTGCCTTAATTCTACACATAAACACATTTTACTTACATATTAATACTAGTTACTTTAGTAAAGAAGGAACCAAAGAAGCATAAGAAAGACTCAGAGACATACAGAGAAAGAAGGATGAGAGACACCTAGAAAAAGGAGGGAAGCAGGCAGAAGGAAGTTCTCTTTTATTTTCCTGACTCCCTTGACTAATCTTCATGCCTTCACTGCTGCCTCATTAAATTTTCCACCTCTGTGAAGTCTGGGTCTTTCATCTATAAAAGGAAGCAGATGGGTGTGATACTTTGTTTATTCATTCAACAAACATTTATGAAGTACAAACTTGGTAAGCAGGCACTGTCCTAGCTCTCTGTGTGTGATGCAAAGACACAGGTCTTTGCTCACCCTCAGCTTCTCTAAGCCCATGTCATGTCAATGACAAGACGTCTGTGATCCTGGGCTGCCAGGTGTTGCCTTTGAATAGCTCACGATTGCCTTCAGCCTGAAATGATTTGCTTCAATCATCTCAAATGAATGGCTGGTTGTGAAAGGGCTGTGAAACCTGGAACACGCCATCTGCATGCATATTATTATTATCCGAAAGTCTGTGCAGAAGGAGCATGGGGGCTTAGACATGGGAAAGAAAACAAATCACTTTTGAATTGCCACGAATTTCTTCTTAGGAATGACTGTGAGTTCTGATTCCTGCCATTCTCTTACTTCTTTTCCTCTTTTCCCTCAGGATTTTGGATGGAAAAAGTGGCAAGTCACTCCTTAAAATTTGTTACAAAAGTCTGCCCTAGGCATGGATTTTATTCTTAGGTATAAAATCTCATGAGAACATAGCCTGGGAGATGCTACCCATTAAATGATATTTCTTATTGTAGATGCTAAAAATGAGCTGTAACCTTTAGGCTTTCTGCTGTATGTTATTAATTTCCCTCAAAACTGGCCTTTTATAGAGGTTGTGATAATATAAAAAAAGAAGCAGAGACCATCCTAATTCAGATTAACTAAAACAACACCACACACACACACACACACACACACACACACACACACACACACACACACAATGGTAGAATGCATCAGAAAGAGAGTCAGTGACTGCCATATTAGTTACCTTTTCTCCCGGGGCTACCACTAAATAGGAAAGCACTGCAGAAAACTTGGCCTCTTATATGGAAGAGGTCTATGTGATTTGGTGAGGCAGTGAATTCTGCTATATTTTTAATGAAGTACAGATTCGTGTTTAGGAGCATAAGCTCTGAAGCTGGACTTCTTTGATTCAAATCCTGGCTTTGTCCATTTCTATATAGATGACTTAGGCAAGGTGCTTAAACTTTCTGTGCCTCAATTTTCTCATTTATAAAATGATGAGAATAAGAGTACCTGCCTCAAAAAGTTGTTGTAAAGATTAAAGGTTATTGTATGAAAAGCTCTTTGACCAATGCTTGAAATATAATAAGTGCTAGATGTGTGTTATTATTATTATTAGTTATTCCTAGAAGTTTATTGTCACAAGGCTTTAAGTTCTTAAGTAATATGAATGAAAAAAGTTTTGTCTTCCAAGAGAGTTGCTTTCATTTGTCTTTGTTTGGGTTGAAAATTGCAAACTGTAGCATTGCTTATTAGGATTTGTACTAGAATCACCTAAGTGCTTGTTTATAATGCACATTTTGGGCTAGGCGTGGTGGCTCAGGCCTGTAATCCCAGCACTTTGGGAGGCCGAGGTGGGCGGAGCATGAGGTCAGGAGATGCAAACCATCTTGGCTAACACGGTGAAACCCCATCTCTACTAAAAATACAAAAAAATAGCCGGGCGTGGTGGCAGGTGCCTGTAGTCCCAGCTACTCTGGAGGCTGAGGCAGGAGAATGGATGGCGTGAACCCGGGAGGCGGAGCTTGGAATGAGCCGAGATCGCACCACTGCACTCCAGCCTGGGCGACAGAACGAGACTCCATCTCAAAAAGAAAAAAAAAAGCACATTTTGGTCTGCAACAAAATCAGAATATCTGGGAGGGTGATCTAGAAACGTGTATTTTAAATGAGGTGCCCAGAAGATCCTGAGGCAAATTGGAGTTTGAAGACAACGGAGTAAAGCAAGCATGGCCGATATTAGCTTAATCACAGCAACAAGTCAATTTCTGGAGGGTAAATTATACACCAGCCACTGGGCTCTTGGGATATAATCTTATTAAATCTTCACAAGAGGCCTCTGAGGGCAGGTTCTATTATGAACTCAGTTTTTCAGATCAGAAATTGTGGTTTTCACAGTATCTGGGTTAAATGATTTGCTCAAGATCTGCTGGTGAGGGGCACATCAGGAATGCAATTGGGTTTACCTGTTCAGAATTGGTATTCCTAAACATTCTGAACATTTTACATCCTGTCTGAACCCAAGCTCCTCCTCTATTGAGGCTTTCTGTTTTGGGGAATGTGACGCATAATATTCACCTCCCAGTTAGTCAAAGATGACACAGATCCACCTCCACATGAATAATACATTAGCCAATGTACATCTTCCTGAGCACCGGCTGTCCGCAAACAGCCAGGAGGGTGGGTGAAGAGCAAAGGCTGGGAGAACCATCTTCTGTTGGGTCGTGGTTTATTTCATTTTCTAACATCAACTCTGCCAGTAGGGGGCGTCTGCTAAATCCACACCCCAATTCTACAACGTAGGAAGCTCGATCCTTAGACTCTGAATCCCTAATATATTTTTTTAAACAGATAGAAACAGATTTATACAGGAAGAATGGAAAATAGGGCAAGGAATATGTTCAGATAAATGTACTGTCACACTATAATGCTGGAAACCTCTAATTATTGCCAACTCAAAGCATATTTATATAACATAAACCATGAACCAGGTGCTATGCTTGTCTACGCTGGAATGCAAGAATGAATCACACAAAGTCTGCAAAGACCTGACAACATATTAATAAGTAGTGCTGTTACTATTATTCAGCTCTCACTAGGTGTCAGGCACTGTACCAGATGATCTACATGTATTTTGTCATGCAATTTAATCCTTTTAAAAATTCCACGAGGTAGGCATTTTCCAGATGCCCTGAGGCTCTGAAAATTTTAAAAATTGCCTAAGTTCAGGTGGCATTTCAGTGGCAGAACTGAGATTTAATCTGAGGTTTTTCTATTGCAATATAAGCTTTTCTGGTAACAAAGTAAGACAATTGCTTAAATAATAATGGAAGACCAAATAATGAGTATCATTAAAACAACATAAAGATAAATTACTAAGGGGGCTCAAAGAAAAGTACAAGTAGAGCCTTTGGGTAAAAGTGTCATGAAGTACATAGTAGAGGTTGTAATGTATGAGCTGGGCCTTGAAATGTGGCCCTGGCTTTGGTAGAGATGGTGAGAAGGATCCTAGGTGATTGTGACGAGGCAGACATTCCAGACATGAGGAAATAATAAGCCAAGACATGGAAATGGAAACCATGTTTGGAGATACAAAAGAGTTCACTGTGGCAAGAGTAGAATAAAGGGACTGGGCAATTTGAGTGATAAACCTAAATGGTAGTTAGATTCTGTTGTAAGGAGTTTGTACTTAATATGACAAGCAATGGTGGAAAGGAAAAAGCTGAGTTTTTAAATGTGTCTGTGTGTGTGTGTGTGTGTGTGTGTGTGGTGGGGGGGGGAAATTTGGGCAAGTAGAGAATCTTTTAAAAATTATTTTTTTAATCAAACACTATGAACCAGATAATGTGCTATCAGATTTATAATAATATCTTAATTATTTTTTCTGCCCGTGTTTAGAAGCTTGCTGTCAGAATATATGAATCTGGTGGTAGTGGGAATGATGGACGGAGGTGGGGAGAAGGGGATTAGAGATCGGAAGTGGGAGACCAGTTAGATGACTATTACAATGGTGCAGATGACCAATTCTGAGAGCTTCCATTTCAGTTATTGGGTAGATCCCACTGAGTGTGCTGCTCTTCCCACGTTTCTCTGAGTGGCATGACTCCTGAAGAGCATTTCTTGTCTAGCTTCAAGTTCTTGGGGGTGAGTAAGCTAATTACGGAGTATATAGGTTTAAAAATCATTGTTCTCCCATCCAAAATGTCAGTAGAATCTGCACAGCTGTCCAATGTTCCTTTCTTGGATTCAACACAAAAGCTTGACAAGAGATCCTGATATATCTGCATTTATTTCACTCACGGAGAGTGTATGAATTTTTCCTACTTACCCTAAGACAAAGTTTACTCAGCTGAATTTTCAAAGATATCCTAGGAGAAATTGTATTTGTTCATAGTCACATTACTATCACTTTCTTACAGAGCAGGCTCACAGCAGACTTGCTTTCTCTTTTTTTCCCTTAAGGAAAAATGTGTTTAATTATTTTCTTGCCTTTCTCCTCTGAAAAACAACATGTTGCCTTAACTCCTAGTGACATTCAAAATAGTTTGGGAGGAATGACGCTGACAGTGATATCACTTTCCTACAGTTCTGCTTCCCCAGGCGGACTGAAAATGCTTTCAAACGACCAAAGAGCGTGTATGCATCTATAATTCAAAATTCTCTTTCTGCGGTTTTATAAATACCCACACAAATTCCATTTCTATCTATTTAACACTTATGGAGTCTCCATGAATAGAGAAACCATTCTTTCTATTTAAAATGCATCAAGAAATATCCCATTGTAAGTAAAACAGAATTATAATTGCCTAGCTAAAAGCTATAGAGAGCCCAGTCCACTGGGGACGCTCCTTTATCCATTTAGGATGATATACTCTTAATATTATGACCAAGAGAGTGAGATGATTTTATTTTATGGGAATTTAGCCTTTCTTACGTGTACAATTGCTCTGCAACAGTTTAAAATACAATTCATTCTCTACCTGCATGGATTCTTGTGAGAGACGGATCTATAGGTCAAGGTCTACGGAGTCACCTCACTATTTTATACTCTCATAGGGTCAGTTTCTACCAAGTCCATGCATTAGGATGTTTGTGGTGGTCACAGGCCGGTGCTCACACACGAACCTCAATCAGAGATGAGAAGGTGAAGCCGTGTTACTTGCCTGGGTGTGTATTATTAGAGGGAATAGATGCCACTCACCATTGTTTTCAGTGACCCCCGACCACAAGCCATTCTAAAGGGTGCCAGTGACTGAAGCTTTCCCCAGGACTACAGCAAGGAACAGGACTGAAATCATATTAGATGTGAACTCCACATCAATGGGCCAGTGTTAGGAGCAGGCGCATCTCTGCAACTACCCTGCTTCTTACTGAGTAAAAAGAGCTCTTTAGTAATCTAACCCTAGACCATCTCAGAATTCAAATTTTAGAATTTGGCTTGTAAAAAGATCCATGAATATGTAGATGAGACATGTGTATCTTATTCCTTCAGGAGACTTTCCTTCTCAAATAGCAATAAAAATAATATCATGTATCCACAGGTCTCTACCATCTGCCAGTCCTGTGCTAGGTACCTTGTGCCTATTAACTTTCATTGTTTTGCTGCAAGGTGTGTGTCATCAGCCCTTTGAAAAGAAGAAGAAATGAGTCAGGTGGGTAAAGTGACTTTCCAAAGTTACATGACTAGGAGTAATAATAATAGTAATTAACAGTAGTAGCAACAGTAACACAATAAAAACACATATTGAAAGAACACCTACTATGCCACATTGTGCTAAATGCTTTCCCTGGACTAATTCATTTCATTTTTACAGCGGTCCTAGGGAGTATATCATATTATCCACCTTTAACAGATGAGGGATCTGAGTTTGTTAATGTGGTGGGCATCTGCTTCTTTTCAGTTTGTTTATTTTGTTTGTTTGCCCTACAGTCTCTCATTTTCTATGCCCGTTTTTCTGTTCAGGGGTGGACACTGTCCTAGACCTGGACAATTGGAATATTCTATCCTTTGTAGTCACAGCATCTGGCTCGGGGATTAACTCATATCCCAGACTAGCTCAGTGAGGGCCATCCCAGGGACTTGGGCTGAAATTAATGAGAAAGAAAGGCTCCTTTCTTTTGAATCACTAGTTATCTTGCTAATGTAAGCTTAGGGATGCCAGAGGAATATTTGCCATGACCTAGGGAGAACCTACTTGAGAAAAATCCAATATAAAAGAAAGTAGAACAATGAGAGTGGTGAGAGAGAAAGACAGACAGAGAAAGAGAGAGAGAGAGAGAGAGAGAACTTCTCAGAAGCCAGATTAAGTCCCATTTCTGTTTAATCTGTTTTGGATTAAATCTCTTTCACTGTCAACCAATGAAACATTGTGTATATATATAAAAAAGGGACACCAAGGATGGGATGCAGATTACAGATCCAAGGATGGGGCTGGCTCATTAGAGGCACAATGGGAAGCGGTACAAATTCACCCACCCCTGCTTCTGAAAGCTGATCGTAATTACTATAAACGGTCTTCGCGAATCTTGATTCAAACCACTTCCTACTGAAGGGTAAATTTTAGAGACTTGTTGGAAAAATATCAGGATGCTGGAGGGTTTGTGATTTTCTTATACCTTTTATAAACTGTTATAAGTAAGTTTCAGTCAAACCTGGACTGTCAGAAAGCTGAGAGAAAAAACACAACCTTGCAAAGAGAGGTGTTTTCAGTGAACAGAAAGCAATCCAAGATAGCTGAGATTCAAAAATACATATCCTGTAAAAAGTTGGAAAAGCTAAATTTTCTGGCCTTTGCTAGTCCGTGAAAATGAAGGCAGAGGCCGGACAAGGTGGCTTACGCCTGTTATTCCAGCACTTTGGGAGGCCGGGACAGGCAGATCACGAGGACAGGAGTTTGAGACCAGCCTGACCAACATGGTGAAACCCTGTCTCTACTAAAAATACAAAAATTAGCTGGGCGTGGTGGTGTGCACCTGTAATTTCAGCTACTCAGCAGGCTGAGGCAGGAGAACTGCTTGAACCTGGGAGGCAAAGGTTGCAGTGAGCCGAGATCGCGCCACTGCACTCCAGCCTGGGCGACAGAGTGAGACTCTGTCTCAAAAAAAAAAAAAAAAAAGAAAAGAAAAGAAAAGAAAATGAATGCAGAGAAGCAGGAAACTAGTAATTAGTTTCCTATTACTACTGTAAAAAATTACCACAAATTTAGTGACTTAAAAGCAGTACCACCCCATTCAGTTCTGGAGGTGAGAAGTCTAAAATCGAGGTGTTGGCAGGGCTGCACTTCACACAGAGGTTTCAGAGGAGTACATTTCTTTGCCTTTTTCAGCTTCTAGAGCAAAGCTTGTCCAACTCATGGCCTGCAGGCTGCATGCAGCCCAGGACGGCTTTGAATGTGACCCAACACAGATTCATAAATTTCCTTAAAACATAAAATTTTTCATGATTTTTTTTTCTCTATCTCATCAGCTAGCATTAGTGTATTTTATGTGTGCCCAAGACAGTCCTTCTTCCAATGTGTCCCAGGGAAGCCACAAGATTGGACACACCTGTTCCAGAGGCTGCTCATGTTTGTTAGCACATGACCACTTCTTGAATTACTATAACGTCTTGCTTCCGTGTCACATTTTCTACTACTGTCTTTGACCTTCCTGCCTCCCTCTTGTTAGAACTCTTGTGATTATTACATTGGATCCCATCCTATAATCCAGGATAATCTCCCATCCTTAATTTAATTAATCCCATTTGCAAAGTCTCTTTTACCAGGTAAGGTAACAATTCACAGGTTCTGGGGACGAGGATGTGGACATCTTTGAGGGTGGTCATCATTTAGCCTATAACAGTCAGCTAGAGCCATTAGGGACCCTCAGATTCACCCAGGTATCTCCTAATATGCACTTTCTTTGTGATCAAAAAAGACCGGTTACCTGGTACACTGTTTAAATCTTTGTTTTTGTTTTGTTTGGAGATGGAGTCTCACTGTGTCGCCCAGGCTGGAGTGCAGTGGCACAATCTCAGCTCACTGCAACCTCCACCTTCCAGGTTCAAGCCATTCTCCCCTCTCAGTCTCCTGAGTAGTTGGGACTACGGGCACATAACACCACGCCCAGCTGAATTTTGTATTTTTAGTAGAGGTGGGGTTTCATCATGTTGCCCAGGCTGGTCTTGAACTCCTGACCTCAGGTGATCCACACAGCTTGGCCTCCCAAAGTGTTGGGATTACAGGCATGAGCCATGGCACCCGGTCTTGTTTAAATCTTTGGATCCAAAAAAGTACAAAACCAATTCTGAACTTACCAGTCAAATTAGCTATTGAGTTCAGAGTCTATGATTCTTTGAATTAAGTTTCTGTAATCTCTAACCCAAACGTGCCTGATTTGTATACTTGCCCAAGGTCATATAGGAGCAGGCTAAGACTCTCCTCTTTACCCTATGAGGGTCACTGATGAGAATGCTTGTTTGTCCACTATTCGAAGGGGACTGTTAACTGTCAGTTAGTACTCTCCCTCTCAGTCTCCACTTCTACTCATCTTGGCCACAGGGTCCTATGTTCAGGGCCACACTCTCCTCTTATCCTCACCAAATACTCAGCCTATTTATTTCAGTGCTCTTCTTTAAAATGGTATTCACTGGATCACTGGAAGGCCAGGCTGCAGATGCTAGAACCACAGAGATATACCTTTCCTAAGGTATAAGAAATATTTTATCTTTAGAGGGAGAATAGATAATTCTCCCCTCCCCTGCCTCCAACACTGAAAAGCATGCTTCTTATAAGATGCAGTTAAATTTTGAAATTCTGTTACATTAAATCCTTAATACTCATGAGCTACCCATAGACTTCACTATTGGTTTCCTGGGAGAAACCATTATTTACTTCGGGAATCTGTATCATCAGAATGGCAGCCATTATTCCACTCTTGGCATAAAAGTAAAAGCAAAGCGGGGCCTATCATGGGAAGGGGGGAGGGGGGAGGGATTTCATTGGGAGTTATAACTGATGTAAATGACGAGTTGATGGGTGCTGACGAGTTGATGGGTGCAGCACACCAACATGGCACAAGTATACATATGTAACAAACCTGCACATTATGCACATGTACCCTAGAACTTAAAGTATAATAGTAAAAAAAAAAAGTAAAAGCAAAGCATGAACATGGCACAGGATAATCAATTTAATCTGATTTATACCAGGTGGCAGGCAATTATTGTTTTGTGAAATAAAATATATGGCTGTTGATTGATTTTATTGTGTTATGATAGTCTGTATTTCCGTAGCAGTTCACTTGAGCTGGGATGTCCCTTCAATTTGGAATTTTAATCCATGAAGTGAACCAGTTGGGATGATCCTGTCTCCTCAGGCTTGTTTATGGTTGCACATTCCCTGGGGCTTTGCTCTATTCCTTATAGAAGATTCTGTGGGTTTTTGGTAGGATTGTGACTGTTGCATATCAGTCTGACTAGGCTAAACTATATTTCCTTGAATTTTCTTCCCTGAATGTTTCCTGAAAAAGACACGTGAGCCAAAGTAAACATTGTTCTGTGAACTTGGTGGGGCAGAAGTGAAGCAGCTATTTTGTAGCTGGCACACACTGCTGCCCGTCTGCTGTCTCACCTGGTGCATGGGCAGCAGCTGGGCCTGCAACTGTTCCACCTCCCTGGATCTTCCTCCAGCTTCTATGATTCCTGGGCCCAGCTTCTTTGGGAGGGCATTCCATTTGCTAAGGTCAGAGGCACTGAGAGCCGACACAGGTTTCAGTTTGCCCCTGTGTGTCCAGCTTACACCTGGGAATGCAGTTTATTCTTGCTCCCCGCCTTTATGTTTCCATCCATCTTCCCTTCCCAACTTCCTGCCCTGCAGACTTCAGGCCTCAGCATCAGATGCAACAGCAGACATATAGAGGCAGCTTCACTGGCACCCACTATTGTGTAAAGTCAAATCCCTTCTGACTGATCAATCAATTGATCGATTGATAGATGGATTGCTCCATCTCTTAGTGGTTCTACCTTTCTGTTTCAACCCTAATTGAAACAATACCCCTGTCCCAACTGTGTAAGTCAATGTTTGTATAAGATTGACTTCAAGCTGCCAGGATCAATGTTTTCCTTTTAAATGTATTTCTTGTTTTTATTCAGTACTCTGTGACCATATCTTAGCCATAACATTAGCTTGTGGCTTTTCACATATGATTAAGATTAAAGATCAAGATTTTATGACTTTTCCCCAAATCCTGATTCTGGACCTAAGATAGCCTTAACATTAAGCATTTGGCATTGGACAAATGGAATGTGAATATTTACATAATTTTATTTTGATTCTTTACATTCTTATATGAAGATCTTTTCGTTATCTTTTTTTGACTTTAGATTTAATAATGGCTACATTTGTACAATGTCCTTTAGCATTAAGAATAATAACTAGGGGCCAGATGTGGTGGCTCACACCTGTAATCCCAGAATTTTGGGAGGCCAAGGCAGGCGGTACACCTGAGACCAGGAGTTTGAGACCAGCCTGACCAACATGGAGAAACCTCGTCTCTACTAAAAATACAAAAATTAGATAGGTGCCGTGGTGCACGCCTGTAATCCCAGCTACTCAGGAGGCTGAGGCAGGAGAATCTCTTGAACCCAGGAGGCGGTGGTTGCAGTGAGCCAAAATCATGCCACTGTACTCCAGCCTGGGTGACAAGAGCAAAACTCCATCTCAAAAAAATAAAAAAAGGATAATAACTAAGGGAAAAGCCACATGATCCAGTAAACTACATAAAACAGTCATGTTTCATACAGTGAATATTCTGCAATTGTATTTAAAGTAAGGATCATAGGGCAAATTCTCACATACTTTCTAAGTCATAGGTTGTTACAAATAATGGGGGACAACTTACCTCGTTATGAACAAAATAGCCTATGTTTTATCTAGTAGATAGACTCATCTTATTGCTAAATGTGTCTCATGTTGCCATCTACTTGCAGGAAAAAATAATACACATTACAAACCATTTACCTGAACTCCATTATTCCCTAGGGCAGCATAAAAGCGTGTTTTTAAATAAAGGTAAACACATGGTTAGCCAAGGCTGACAGAACTCTGGATCATTTCTCTATCTTTCCAAATCTGAAATAATTTTAAGGCCATAAAAAATGTCAGAGCATTGTTTTAGAAAGAAGGCAATCCAAAAATAAAGACACAAATTTCCATAAAAGCTAGGCTATAGGTATGAGGTACGTGTTGCCATGGGGTAACAGAAATCTAGGAGTAGGAGAGACTCTCTCCTGTGAATGAATCTGAACTCTCTCAACTTTGCTATGTCCCTGGATTGAGGTACTTGGCAGCCCCAAGGGAGTTGGGAGTGGTTGGAGGCATGTCCTTTGGAGCTAATGCATTTCTATACTTCTGTGTATATTGCAGGGCATTTGGTTGAATTAGTGCCACTTCCTGCCCTAAGGATCTCACAATCTAGTATGTCCCTGTTTGTTCCTAGGCTTGGTCTTAGTTTCTGCATTCTCCCATATGATTCCACTCAAGATTTTCTCAGCAGTAAGCTTGCTACTTGAATTTCTTGGGAGGACACTCCCACAACAGGGTCCTCAGCAGCTGCAGTGTGTCTCTGGGGCAGGTCTTGAGACTGCCTTAGGCTCTCTGCTGCTCTCTCCTGGCCACAGCTGTCTCTACTGCCAAGGTGCTAATCCTGAACTCCTGTGGGATCTCTGGTCCAAGGAAACATCTGCACACAGGCCAGGGATGGTGCTTAGCTTCATCTGTGCTGCAAGCTCTCATCAGTAGGCTTGCTGGCTCTATGACCTTACTAGCTGAGCTCCTTAATCTCTCTGCACTTCATTTTTCTAGTCTATACAATGGAGATAACAACAGCACCTACCTCGGAAGACTGTTATGAAGGTTAAATGTATTACTGTTTATGAGTCAATTAGGACAGTAACTTGCACATAACAAGTGTGATATGAGTGTTTGTTAAAACAGTTAAACAATCAAACAAACATAGAATTAGTGTGCTGACTAGAGAAGGGCTGGTGATGACGAGGGAGGGAGATCTAGGATCTGCTAGAGATGTCTTCCAAGGACAAGGGAGAGGGGATTATCCAAGAGTGAGGGGTTGTCCCTGACATAGACCCCAATGGACTCAGTCCTAGACACAATTTTAAAGGTGATACACTTATTACTACTCTCCAACACCTATTCTTCTTCTCTTTAAAAATGATCTGAAATGTATTCTCTTGGGGATAAAATTTATTTTATATATAATTCTTGTTATATATGTGTATATATATAATTATTTGTGTGTGTGTGTATATATATATATATAAAATTATTTTTATTGCGTGCTATTATTTCAAGTCAGATGCCTAGAGCTGGGGACACATGTAAGCAAGTTAAAATGGCCCCCGGCCAGATGAAGCTTAGATTGTAGTTGGTGAAACAGACATTACAGAGATAATTGTGCAGTTGCTTATTTAGTTACAACCATGAAGAATACTCTGAAGGGCAAAGACAATGTGTAACAGAGTCCTGTCCTAACCCTGTGGGTTAGAGATAGTGTAAAGAGATGACATTTAAGCTTAAAAACAGAACTTAGGGGAGCTAGTTAGCCCAGGGGCTTGGGCTTGAGGAAGAGAAGGGCATTTCACACAGAAGGAGCTGTGTGGGCAAAGGCTCTGGAACCATTTTGTACTATGAGAAATCCAAAAAAGAAAAAGACTTAAAAAGGAAGGAGTGGTCAGTAGCAGTCATTTAACATAATCGTCTTTTTCTCCCAAGGGCAGATTGCATTGGCCCTCTACATTTTACTAGCATCATGCAATATCAGTATGGAATAGAGAGGATTCTAATTCTGATTGGGGGAGGAGAAAACTTCGTGGCGATAATTTTATTAGGGTTTTAAAGGATTGGTTGGGCTTCAGTGGACATAAACTAGAGGACAAAAAGCTGTAGACTAAGTAAATGACTCTGAAATTATAAAACTTTTGGTATTAGCAAGTTGGTAGAATTTGTTTTTTTCTTAGGTCCCCTCTGCAGCCCGCTGAAAGCACACCGTGAAATCTGCAGCCAGAACCATTTACAGTAAAGTTGTCCTGTTTATAGCTTTTTTGATAAGCTGTTTTTATTTTTTATTAAATAAAAAACGATGCCATTGTCCTTTACAAAATAGCTGAGGTTTTACTTGAACAAAATCTGTTTGGAAATGTTAAGCTGGTTACACAGAACTAATATGCCTCAAGGTGGTCATTCTCTCTGGATTAAAGCTGTGGGACAATTGTGGCTCCTGTTACAGGGAAAATTACAATGGGCCATTATGAAAAGGGACAAAAATCTCTGTTCCCAGAGGGGGACTGACAAGCTGAAAGTCCCTCTCTACATGCCAACACAAAAGCCTGATTGCTTCAGATTGTTTGTTTATGTAAATCAAAAGGGTGCCTTTAACTCTGCCAGGGGACTGGCAAGCAACAAAGAAGGTGGTGATTGGCTGGATTCTTGCTCATGGCTCCTGGCAGATCTCACAAATCCTCTTGCTTTTGCTCTAAGCTCTGTCTGGATACTTTTAGGAAAAGAACCGTGTTATTATGTACAAAAGTGAATAATTTGTGCTCTTAGAGTAGGGGTTGGAACTATAGGACTTGAAGGCAAGAGCAGGTATCTTATCAAGGATCTACTCACTCAGTTTCCCTAAAACTCTCTCTCCAAATCAGATTCATCTGCACATCATGACAGATGTTCCAGCTACATTTACCCAAGCTGAATGTAATGGGGATAAACCACCTGAAAACGGTCAAAAAACAATCACTAAAACTAGTGAGGAATTGACTGATGTGGACAGCCCCCTGCCACACTACAGGGTAGAACCCAGTCTTGAAGGTGTACCCAGCAAAGGAAATCAGGAGGAAAGAAGAAAATTACAAGGGAACATGTTGCTCAACTCATCCATGGAGGAGAAAATTCTAAAAGGTAAAGTGTTTCCCTTCTTCTTAATTTTCTTGTTTTGACTTATAAATTTGCCCTGGATTTTTTTTTTTTTTTGATAAACTATTATAAGAATGAGCTGGACACCCCAAAAATGTAGCCCTTTATTCTACTATGCATAGCATAAGGACTAAACCTCTTCCTCTGGTGAAATCCAGGCTTGTCTATTTGATAGCTCTGTGACCCCAGACAACTTTCTGTCTCCCGAAGCCTGAGTTTTTTCACTAGAAGAAGACAGAATACTAATAATAATACCTACAAGTGTAGGGTAAGTATTGGCTAAATGTACACTACTGTTATTTATTATGATAATGGGTAGCCCCACTATTATTTGAACAAAGAGAATTCAAAATTTTTAAATTTCCTCCTAAATATACCTGAAGTCTGAATTTATGGTTCTATATCTTATAGATATATATATCTTACATAAATATTAAAGGAGAGATTACCAATCAATGAAGTGATCATTAAGTAAATTAATTGAATTGATAAAGAATGAATCTGAAGAGTCAAATAGTAATTTTTAGTGATCAGATTTAAAATTAAAGACATCTAACTAGAGGTTAAATTGGTAACTTATTAACCGTTGAACAGTAAATATTTTAAATGTTAAAATACTAATTTTATTTTTTTTCTAGAAAACTCAGAACAGAAATTCTTTATTGTTCATAAGGCTATCACAGATCTTTCTCTCCAAGAAACAAGTGCTGATGAAATGACATTCAGAGAAGGTAACAAGAACTACAGTTTTGTACACAGAAATTGTTTGACTGAATATGGATGATGGTTTTTCCATGAAATGTTGCATGAATGTGGCATTGACAAAGCAATCCAGGCAATGACTTCAAATTTTCAAAGCTGCTGTAGGCAGATAAGAGAGTATAAACTTATCTGTGGGTTCCACCTTATAAAGCATTCCAGACTGTTCAAGGCTGAGGCTGCATGGATTGGCATAGCTGATTGGCATGCCAACGTGATGTCTATCTCTTAAGTTAGTCCACTGAGTCAACCCTACTTTTTGATTTGGTGTGTCCAAATCTGTGTGTGCACCTTGTGAGATGTAAATGTTTCAAAAAACGGGTCTTTCCTAAAAGTCTACAATTAACATACAGGTTTATTTATTTATTTATTTATTTATTTATTTATTTATTTACTGAGGCAGAGTTTCACCCTTGTTGCCCAGGCTGGAGTGCAATAGTGCAATCCCGGCTCACTGCAACCTCTGTCTGCCTCCTGGGTTCAAGGAATTCTCCTGCCTCAGCCTCCTGAGTAACTGGGATTACAGGTGCCCCTACCACGCCCAGGTATTTTTTTTTTTTTTTTTGGTATTTTTAGTAGAGATGGAGCTTCACCATGTTGGCCAGGCTGGTCTTGAACTCCTGACCTCAGTTGATCCACCTGCCTTGGCCTCCCAAAGTGCTGGGGTTATAGGCATGAGTCACTGTGCCCGGCCAACATACAGTTTAAAGTAATCTCATGAAATGATTTACTTTATAGGCCTCTAATGTAAGTACAAAATTGTTAACTATTTCATGCCAAAGAAAGACAGGTTGATAAAGTTAATTTTAATTGTGTTCTTTAAGATAATGGAAGAATAAAAGAAACATTGAAGTGATTATGTTAAATTTTAAATAAACTTAATAGACTAAGAGACACAAAATCCTTTAGATTTTTCTTCTAAGAAGACACCTACATTTAAACAGTTTCCAAATAAAGTGTAGGATAAAATCTATTAATTAATCATTTCTTTCCTCTCTTGTAGCCATACACATCTTATGTCAAATTGAAGTCAGCTTGCTAAACCTAACCAATTTAGCTTTGTTAGGACTTTAACAGGCAAAATATTGAAGAGACTATTGGTTGAAATATTAGAACATCACATAAAATAGTAGATGTCAAGGAGGACAGGAATGTGATTGGCTATTTCCTACATCTGCTCCCTTTGCCTGAACACCTCTCAGACTATGTCTGATTAGCAGTGTATCACCACTTAAGGAAATATGTAGCAAGCAATAGCCAGTGACAAGCTGTTACATTACCAGAGATAATTCGTAAGACTTAAGACTTCATAATGTGAACTAAATAACCTATTTGCCCTAATTTTTCTTCTTCCAATGTAACAAGCTCTCAGAGGCAGAATCTCAACCTTCTATCATCTAGAGCATCTTTCAAATGTTTGATCAGGAGTCCATTGCAGATAACAGTTGTCTAGATCTTTCATTTTCATCAAATGGAGAATGAAAGCAGTCTGTAGTTTTCAGCTAGATGGTCTTGCCGGTTAAGTTTTCCCTCAATGAATCCTTTGCTGTTTGACGGAGTATGTTTTTCCTCTATAATAGAGGCACAGATTTTGGTGTCTTTTATCTTCACAGTGGCAAACAGCTATAAAATCTTCAAAAAGAATGTTACTGGATTAAAACATATAAAGATGCTAAAAATATTTAGGAAAAACTATAAATTCAAGGAGTAATTTTATATGTGACAATCTCATGCCTGAATCATGAATATAAACAAAATATCACTTACTTTGCTTCTTGTGGAAAACAAAATAAAACAAAACAAAGCATAAGATTATAGCAAACATTCTAATGTGTATTTATGGATAAAGTTAGGAACATTGACAGGACACTAGCAACCTGAGAGCAGCTGTGTGTAACAAATTAGGGTGATCACCCGTTTTTACTTCTATCTCTGTAAGTTTACTATGTATTCCCTAGAGTGAGAAAACAACAAAAAATAAAAAGAGAACTAAACACCTTGGATGAAAATGGACTTGTGAACATCTTTCAGAGAGAGTAGAATATTGTGGAGGAAAAAGACAAAGAGGAACGTTGCCTCTCACCTTGCTTATAGACTCTCATGGTGTCAAAAGAAAATGGTGAACTCTGGCCTGACAAGGGGTGTAACCCAGACAGATTTCTGAGTTGTGTACACCACAGACTGAAACTTCCCACAGAAGCCTTGCAGGGATGAAGGCTCAGAGAACAACCTCAGCTTCCTTACAATTAATTCTTACCAAGTTCAATCAATATTGTTGAGGGTATATGATGGTATGATCTAGCTGTTTGAAAAGTGACCAGTCATGGACAGTCATCATTTTCAGTATTGGAAACAAGGATTTTTTTCTTTCTGAAATATTTTTCTAATTTTCCTTGAGGTGTGAGTGTGTGTATGTGTGTGTTTGTGCGCGTGTGTGTATATGTGTGAGAGAGAGATAAGTCCAAACATTTCATTTTATATGTGCACATATCCAGTTGTGACTGGCTAGACAAGATTTTTTTGTTTAAGTGTGTCTCAGGGAATACAAGTCTCACTAAATATACTAGTCCACAACAGAGTTCCACAGACAAATGAAGTTAGGTTGTTGACTTTCTTACAGATTTAAAATACTCATTAACATTTCAAAGGCTTGTAAAAATTCTGAAGATGCTTATTTAACTGTATTTAATGCAGTGTTTTCGAAATTACTTCGACTGTGTAGCCTGTTGTGCAAAACATATTGGTAACCCACAGAATCATATCCCATAAAACACGTGTTGGGAAGTGATTAGCAAGAAAAATTATTTGGAGAATAACAGACTAATGGCTGGGTATTTTGGAATCTCTACACATCTCATCTACCAATTGATTTTGCTACAGGGCATCAGTGGGAGAAGATTCCTTTGAGTGGCAGTAACAAGGAAATAAGAAGACAGGAGAGGATTGCTGAGCAACCTCTTGAAGAGGAAGAAGATGAGGACAGGAAGAACAAAGGTCACCAGGCAGCTGAAATTGAATGGCTGGGATTTCGAAAACCTAGCCAAGCTGACATGTTACATTCTAAACATGAAGAGGAGCAGAAGGTTTGGGATGAAGAAATTAATGATGATGATGATGATGATAATTGCAATGATGACGAAGATGAAGTTCGAGTGATAGAATTTAAGAAAAAACATGAAGAGGTTTCTCAATTTAAAGAGGAAGGTGATGCAAGTGAGGACTCCCCACTGAGCAGTGCCAGTTCCCAAGCCGTGACACCTGATGAGCAGCCAATCTTAGGGAAGAAGAGCGATATCTCCAGAAATGCTTATTCCAGATACAATACAATATCCTATCGGAAAATCAGAAAGGGAAATACCAAGCAAAGAATTGACGAGTTCGAGTCTATGATGCATTTATAAACTAACTGGAACTGAGAAAGTCTCATGCCCACTAAAGGAAAAGCTAATTCTATTGTCCCAGGGTGCATATTTCTATGCCTTTTTTGAGTTATCACCTGGGGGGAGGTGGAAATTGACTCTCTTTTTCACTGTAGAATAATGTGGAAATAACTCTAGATAAAATTCAGTCTGATAACCTCAAATGAAAAAGCTTTAAATTCATTCTTGGGCGTTTCTCTTTTAAAACTTCACTAATACAGCATTGTGTGATCAGCACTAAGCAGTCAGTCCCTTGGGGGAATGTGGCATAATTTGGCTATAAATGTAGCAGTGCTTGGAAAGGTGGTCATCAAATGAGACTATTTGAGGGGACTATTTGAAATGATTCCTGTGTTTCTTTTGGCGTCTTCCTTCCTGTACATTGGAGTGATGGAAAGTCTGGTATTAAAACCTTTCTTACTTTTAAACATGGTTTTACAGACTCTGGCAATAAGCCTTCCAAAATTCTGCGCCTTTTCTGTTATCACCAAACAAGATTTTAAGTGGCTTTCCTTGGCATCTACAGAGAGAAAATTCTATAGCCCTCCTTCCTAGGTGTTACCATTCACTGAATCTTCTCACAGAGGGAGATGAGCAATTGTCAGTCAGGAGAATTCTGTTTGCTAAATGTTGCCTTTATGCTTTCAAACTGAATTAAACCCATTGTGAGGTTGACACTGGGAGGGGCTAGAAGATTGGTGGGCAGCAGACTAAAGAGTTATGTTGGATAGTTTTATTTTTGTGGCTGAAAATAAAATCTTGTCTAGCACAGTTAAAGTCATTAAAAATAAAAATGACAGCTTTAGCACAATTTTAAGAAAATGCCCCTCTCTATTACCACATTTTCTCTTATTAACAGTATCTCAGAATAATTTTCTTTCCTTAGAAACCTGAGACAACGCTAGTCATAACTGTACTAGTTACTATGAAAATGGAAATAATTATCTTAGAATATTTTCAAAGTAGAGCGTGAGCATGTATTTTTAGTGAGAGAGCTCTGATAGTTGTTGGGAATATATAATTTACTGGACCTCAGCCCAAATCAAGATGCTTAAAATTGTACTTGTGGAGCTTCACTCAAACCAATGTGTCAAATAACGTATTGAATATTTATGAAAAGAGAGACTATATTTATATTCTTAGATAGTTTGTTCCACAATTTTTCATTTCATGCTTCCATATATATTACCCTGAACTTTCTATCACCACAGATAAAGATTTTGTTTTGCCCTGCAAATAAAAAGACAATTCCTTATTGTCTGAATGTAATACAGTCTTCATTGTACTATTCAACCCTTTGTTTATTTCTTTTTCATTTTGTGAAAAACTCCGGGTTAGTCCTCTTGGATGACTGCTTATTTATGTGTAACATAAATCCCACATATTCTAATGACAACTTCTTTAATCCTTCCGGGTCATATATTATATTTCCATAGTATCACATACTATTATTTAGTTGTTTACAAGACTCAAATTTGAATTCAGGATTACAGTGCTCCTTTTATTCTTTCAAACAGATACCATATAAAAGTTCTGTTACCCTCATTCTATACAACCTATAGATTTCGTGTGTTATAATGTCAGTTTCCAGAATAAAAGTGAGGGAAATCAGATCTTTATTGATAAAGTTAGGGAGATTGATGCAATAGGACAATTTCCAGTTTAATTTAGATCATCTAATTTTTCTGCCTGGACAACCTGTTTTCCGGGTTACTGATAACCCCTACAATTTTCTACTGAATTTCAAAACCTGTTATGTGTTATCTATCACATAACAGGACCATGTTTTTAACCTACTGTCAAGAGCCTGTATTTTGAGTTATTCCAACAGAAATGATGGATTCCTGTAGAAGTAGTGGTGGGTGACCTATGGTTACGTGGCACAGCAAAGCAAGTAGCTCTTATGGGACTCTAATATATGCTAACGCTGGTCCTCTTAGCTCTGTGCTCTCACCAGTCAATGAATGAACTATGAAAGATTTAGTCAACAGAAACTATTTTAGGGTATGTTTAGTTGGTAAATGCTTCATGTTCATGGATGATGCAAGTTTTTGCAAAAAAAAACCCTGAAACTATTCTTTGGCTTGGTGTCCATGGCCCTATACCGCCATCTTACATGAAAGCCACAGAGTTAAGTGACCTTAGGTAACATAATGGTGATGGTTGGCGATTTGAGCCTTTGTAACCTAGGAAACACAAAGGTCTGATTCAGATTGTGTGGGGGATTTTTAACATATTTGAAACTCAGGGGGAAGATGATTAATAACACAAACTGTTAGCTACACATGAAGGTTTACTTGAGCTTTTGTGATTCAAAGCTCAGGGGTGGTAAGGACTCTAAAACCAGGGAAGAGGGAGAATTAATATATTGTGCAAATGCTGGTATTTCTTACGTGACTGTTTGCCTTTGTTGCTAGATGAACAGAAACTAACAATAGCTCTATTTCTCTGCCAATATAAAATCTACCTTTCATATAATGCTACATTGAAGGCACAGAATTTGCTAGCATCTCTCTCTCCCCCTACCTACCTATCTATCTACAATTTAAATAAAGAACTGCTGTGTATGACTTACTCTCAATAAAAGTTTGTCTCTATTTCTGGTTTCTAGACTTTATTTTCTTTAGCTGCCTTTTAAACTTTAGAAAGAATCCTTGTATATCAGCAGCTACTAAGATAATTAACGAATGCCTCTTCAGAAATCAAGAGAACACTTTATTTTAATTCATTTGCATTATTTATTTCAAAAGGGTCTTAAAATGATTGTATATAAAATTGTAAAAAGGATTTCTGGTAGGTAGATATGTAATATACATGAAAAATTTTTATTATTTTTTAAGGAACTGAGATACTGTTTAAGATGCATCTTAACATGAACAACTTGAAAAAAATCTCTGTAATCATCAAAGTAATACATTTAAACTATGCTGACATTTTCATAGTAATTGTTTCTGCATATTTACATGGGACAGTACTTTTGGCATGTTTTCAAATGGAGAACGGACATTTAAGTTTTTCAATGTGATAGGGAAAACATTTAAAATAAGTAATAATAGAAAATTATGGAGAAGGATAAAGCACCAGAGTATAATAAAGAAAAAATATGTTTGACAGTATGAAAAAGGCAACCACTTCTCTTAAAACTTGAACTTTCATCACTCTAAAAACCAATGGGATTGTAAAATGCAATGTTAAAAACCATATTTGCCAACATTAAAATATCAGACAGAAACATAACACAATGAATATGGGTTTCTGATAACCCGTACAATATTCTACTTAACTTAAAAACAGAGTATTGTTTAAAGACAATGAAAATGTGTATATAGCTCACGAAGAACATGAGATAACTGAGCCAGGCAATCAATACAAACACAATGACTTGGGTAGCAGTAAACAGTTGAAGTCACTCAGAACATGGCAAACTGCAAAAGCAAATGATGATCTCTAGTAGCTAACTGCCAGCACAGGAGAATTTTGGAAATGAATTTAGAAAGTAATTTGGGTGTTTACCTAGAATTTAAAGTTACATACTTGATTCCTTCTTTATAATAACTTCAGTTGGTCAGATGCAGAAAAAAAGTACTTAAAGATGTTTAATTCCAACATCCTTTATACTCCATAGTTTTAGTTTTATTCTCCCCTTAGCAAACGTTTTCAGGCAATCCTTAACACAATTCACTTACTTAATCTTTGACTTCTCTTGTTTTTAAGCCAATATATATAAAACTAGCAAATTTGGGGTAGTTGTTTGAAGCAGAAGACGTGTGTAATCTTCAACTAAATAACAAGCACCCTGATAATTGAGAATTTGATTATTCCTTGAAGTTTGGAAAACGGTATCCAGAGTGAAAGTTCACTTGAGATACTTTTGTACAGAAGGCCAGATGCAGACAAAGCTATACAACTGAAAGAATTAAAAATATCCAAAAACATTTAATTTTCTTTACGTTGTGAGTAGAAACTCTTGATATTTCTTTCTTCCAGATCAAAGCATCGACAAATATTTAGATCAAAGCATCGACAAACATATCAAAGCATCCAGATCAAAGCATCGACAAACATATATATATATATACACATCTACACACATACAGTATATTTACAAAAATTGCTGTTTTTGAATGGTCACTTAAAAATCTATTCATGCTATCAAAAATTTTAATTTAACATCTAATATAAAGGCTTTATTATATAGATACTTATGGACAATATCCTTAAACTGGTAAATACCTGTCAATCAATAATAAAACAGAAAGCTCTTGTTTTCAAAGAAATTATTTATTACTTATTTGATGGCAACTCATTATTAGAAACTCAGCATAATAGAAGTTGCTGTATTTGCTGGAAAATGAGAATTTTCCCTTGTGTTTTGTGTTTTTACAAAGCAAAGAATCACATAAACTTGCAAAGGGACCCTAATTGAAATGATAACTATTGTTCCATTAGGTTGAAAACAGAGGCATTAATTCTGTTTAGTGTGATGTTATTTTTTTTCTTTCTTTGAGATACAGACACCACCAACACCTGGAATACCATCCATTAAGCCTTATTAGGGATATACAATACTTCATATGGCTTATTCAAAACTGTCAAAAAATAAATATTTTGTACAATATCTCTGGCTAATATTATTTTTTCTGATTGTAAGGCATATTGTCTTGTAGCAACTATTGAGTAACCCGTGCAAAAGTTGTTGCAAAACACAGTAGTGACAATCTACACAATCAGTAGAAATAAAAAGTCATGGTTTGTGTTTTAAAGGACTCCAACTTTTTAACTTTTTATTTCTATTCAAGATGAGCAATCTGCTAGCTTTGTTTAAAGGTTGGAGGAATCAAGAGAGTTGGTAATATTAATACAGGAGTCATTAAAAATTTATTTTAGGCCATTAGAAAGGGTAAAATAGTTCTCGGTGAATTTTTCCTTTAATAAAAAGCAGCCCCCAAACCATTTGTTTTCTAACAAAAAGGAGCCTGAAAAATCAAGTTGCAAGCTAGAGGCTCGCATATGTAAAGTTAGCAGCTGTACCTGGAAGCCAGGCACATTGAATATGGCAATTCCCGCTCCCTTTTCCTTGTCACCAGGTGTGTGGGTGTCATGGTGCCAGTCAAGTAAAGCCACATGTGCAAGGTCATGGTGACAGCCAGGTAGAAGCTGCGTTTGCATAATAAAAGATTAGGGTGGGAGGGCCAGTCTTTTCACTGGCTGTGTAAATAGTACACCTGGTTAAACCAATCCCCTGGGCTCTATGTAAATCAATCACCACCTCCTCAAGCCTCTGTATAAAATCCATCAAATCTTGCCCCAAACGTGGAAAACCCTCTCTTGAGCAACTCGCTTTCTCAACATGTGTAAGCTTTCTTGTTCTCTTCTTCTTTATCTATTAAACTTTCCACTCCTAGACCCACTCCTCTTGTGTGTCTGTGTCCTGAATTCTATCTTGGCATGAGACAATGAACCATGGGTATTTCTCCAGAATATGGAACTGTTTCAATATTATTCACGGAGGAAGAACCTTCCACATGTCCACTTCCTTCTCTCATATTTGGTCCAGGAGATGAAAGAGAATAGGTTCTGCACGAAGTTAAAGAGACAGATCACAGCAAAACATGTGGGGGTAGCCATGGTTATACCTACCCATCAGTTGGTTACCACAGAGAGACCTAGTTTCTTTTTTCTGTTTATGCAACATCCAAAAGAGACCAAAGAAGTTTAATTCAATCTCATTTCAATACTGTGGCGTCAGTAATCTGAGACCAAGAAACTTTTAAATGCACCCACCTGAGATGACAGCCTTATGTAAAGAAGAAAATTAATTATATAGCAGCATGGTATAGTAAGAGAAATG
The DNA here is from genome assembly GCF_049350105.2 of Macaca mulatta. Lineage (NCBI taxonomy): Eukaryota > Metazoa > Chordata > Mammalia > Primates > Cercopithecidae > Macaca > Macaca mulatta. The sequence continues at coordinate 62,199,289 of NC_133417.1, read as the reverse complement.
TTTTTTTGAGCCAGATAAAATGGAAACTGGGCTTTGTCTCTTACTTGTGGGATGACCTTGGGCAATTTGCCAAATTCCTCATCTGTATATGGGAGTTATCCTTCTTCGTATAACAGGGAGAATGAGACTCACTTCATGAGTTGTACCCATCAGTGAGAGGGGACACATATAGTGCCTATACAAATAGTGCCTACACATACTCAATGATAATTAGTTCCTTTCTTTTTTCCCATCACCCATTGTCATTTTTTCGTTTTTAATCCAAGATTTTGGGGCTTTCTTCTGAGGTAAAAATAATTCTTCTTCTTCTTCTTCTTCTTCTTCTTCTTCTTCTTCTTCTTCTTCTTCTTCTCCTTCTTCCTCCTCCTCCTCCTCCTCCTCCTCCTCCTCCTCCTCCTTTAGATGGAGTCTTGCTCTGTTTTCTAGGCTGTAGTGCAGTGGCACAATCTCGGCTCACTGCAACCTCCACCTCCCAGGTTCAAGCAATTCTCCTGCCTCAGCCTCCCAAGTAGCTGGGATTACAGGCGTCCACCACCATGCCCAGCTAATTTTTGTATTTTTAGTAGAGATAGGGTTTCACCATGTTACCCAGGCTGGTCTTGAACTCCTGACCTCATGATCCACCCACCTTGGCCTCCTAAAGTGCTGGGATTACAGGCGTGAGCCACTGTGCCAGGTTGGTAAAATTTCTTTCTTGTATTCTGAATATAGGAATTCAATCAGAGATGTTAAAACAAAGAAAGATGGTACTCTCTGGTATGTTTAAACCTCATTCTATTGCATGAGTGCCCACTAAAAATAATTACAAGCCATTCATGAAATCAAGGTTGGTTGGGAATATTGGACTCCTATACACTGTAAATGGTATCTTTGCCCCTCTTCAGTCCCAAACTAATACTAGAAGCAAGGTGTTTTAATATCTAAGAGAATGTTTCCAAATTAGTGTGGGGAAGCTAATAATACATTGTGATCATCGCACATGGTGGTTTGCTGTGAGTGACAGCTGAGGGGATGTCAGCAAGCAGTATTAAGCAAATTTGATGCTGGTGATAAAACACGGTTGTACCAACAACAGCTCTGTCAGCTTACAAGAGAGTAGGGCAGAAGCGCTGGGTAACTGTTGAAAAAGAAAGAAATTGTGCAAACTGAAAAGTCTCAGAAGCACTTAGATGGCTTGGTAAGTTGGTTAGTCCTGTCAAATACTATCAAGACCACCCTTGTATTCAAGGTCACAAGATGCATAGACTTTTTTTTTTTTTTAAAAAAAAAAGAAAAGGCAATGACCTAAGCTAATTCAGGGAAAAATCTGTAGCTCCTATAACACAGTCTCCTATTGAAGAATTCAGTACTGATTAGTACCTGTCTCATCCAAAGGTTTATCATTAGAAGTACCAGAAGATCAAGTAGCATTTATACCTTTATTCCAGTCTCCTGAAAAAAATTTAGAAGGTTCTGCTTGAGAAAATGTTGGTAGTGGATTTCATAATAAATCAATACACTCAAGTTTAGGCCCATATAAATTCCCAACTAGTGATCAGTTCCTTGCTTCTTAGAGTAACAGCAAATATATGACAAAAGCAATGTATAAAATTCTATCCAAGAACAAATTTGTGATGTTTGAAAACAATCCTTTGTCATATTGACAATAGAGATTTAAATATAGCTTTATATAATAAGTTGGTCAAGGTAAAGTCAGAAAGGATGTGAACTGAGAGGACTGCAGAAGGTTCTGTTAAGGAAAAAAATCCAACTTCCTTTAGCTGATATACCCAAAGATGAGTGTATTCAAAACACAATTCATTTTTTTTTTCAGAACAGAGTTGACTTCTTTGTGGAAAGTATTTTTGGATAAAAAGAGAGCCTATATACCCGGGGGGAAAAAAACCTCTGAACATTTTTTAGTTACAAGAAGAATTACGTGAAGCACCTAGCATATTCAGTGTGTCACTAACTCAATTAGTCTTTTGGCAACTGACTTGTGTCCCCCGACCCCCCTTGCCCCATATGGCTCTGTTTTGAAAAGAATTACAGTCATGCATCATTTAATGACACAAATACATTCTGAGAAATGTGTCATTAGGCAATTTCATCATTGTGTGAACATCAGAGTGTACTTACACAAACCTAGATGGTGTAGGTAGCCAGCTACACACCTAGGCTATATGGAATCCCTGTTGCTTCTAGCCTACAAACTTGTACATGTTACTGTATTGAATACTGTAGGCTATCTTAACATCATGGTGAGTATTTGTGTATCTAAACATATCTAAACATAGAAAAAGTAGAGTAAAGATACCATACTATTAATATAATCTTTTGGGACCAATGTCAAATATGTGGTTCATTGTTGACTAAAACATCATTATGTGTCATATAACTGTATCTCATTTTCTAGTCATTCTCTTACTCATCTACAATTTTCAATTATTTGAAGAAAACATCTTAAATATGTTACAAATGTGCAGAAATAGTTCTTTTTCCCATTCTTATAGTTTTGCTTTTACGTTAACTCACTAGAAGTTGAAATTAAATGTTAAACTAGAAGTCAGAATGAAATATATCTAGTTTCACCTTCATCTCAACTGAACCAAGGTTTAACTTAAAAAAAAATATTAACAAGAATATAGTATGGTTGTCCTCCAGGGACCCAATCCCAGCAAAGAAATTTGTGTACCTCTTTCTAAGGAATTCTGTGAAGCAGATTTGTTCAGGCCAGCCAGTGACCTGAGGCAGCAGAATGAGCCCTGTCTCTGGAAACCTGAATTCTAATCTTGATTCTTTGACTGACTTGCCTGGGTTTTAAGATTTTTAGGTAATTTGTCCTCTCAGCATCAGTTTTCTTAATGAAATAAATGCAAAGGCGATCCTGATTTCTAAGGCCTCTTCTGGTATGTCAATGTATTGGTATACTTAAGATTAGAGGCTTTATTTGGATGAAATCAGTATTTAACTTTTCCCAAATTTTCAGTGTTTTCACTGGGTTCACACTGAGGGCTTTACTCTTTTTTCCTTCATAGAGATACCAGATCCCCTTCCTTCTCTGGTTAAGTCCAGGGGAATTTTTTCTTAACTCTCTTCCTAAGACTTGTTTACCTCACTCCTTTCCCGTTTCATGGTGTTTCCTTCACTTTACTTTCACTCTGAAATATTTTAGAGCCCATTTTTAGCATATTTCATTCCTGTGACTGCTACTATATCTAAAGTCATATTTTATTATTTTTATATAAAAGAAACTTTCAGCAGTTCTATTTCTGCTTTACTCATTTCAACTCCTCTTATTTGGCCCTGCACTAGAGTGCATTCAATGCTTAAATGCATTTTTGGTTACTACAGTGTGTTATAATCCAGCCTTTTTTCATTGCCTTTAAAAAAATCCACATGAATCTAGGAAGTTATTGGTATTGCAAATCTTTAAAATTGTAGTTTTAAAAGCACAAAATGAGCTGAAACAGTGTTCATACCTAGAATTAAATAAGCATTTGAAGCCCTCTTCTTCCTCACTTAAATTTTTTTCCACTGATTCAGATTGGGAAAAACCATTATGTAATTTAGATCAAAATGCTGCCATCAAGCAGGGTTACCGGCAGTAGATCAATCCCATTTCAAACTGTTAGGTAAGTATGCATGTAGTCTGGAGGGATTTCACAAACGTGATAGCTGTGGGCATCCGAGGTATTCTAGCCATAAGAACTCAAGAAATTTTTGTTTGATGAAAAAATCTCCAAATAAAGGACTAAGTTAAGTTCTCGTTGATCATTCCTACTTGTGGGCCAGAAGAGCTGATTATTATCAAACACAGTCATTGGGAATACCCTCATGCTTTCTCAAGTCCTTCTGTCTTCATTTCCGGTTACTTGTTAGCTTCATAGGGAAATTTGCAGGATGAGTTCTAGCACAGGGTGGAAAGCAGGCAATTCAAAAGGCCACCCAGTTCTGAAGAAGGACTTCAGTCCAATGTTGGACTGTTTTCCTGAGTTATCTTTTGGTATTCCAAATATTGTGATTTATAAAAAATCTTCCATTCAAATTCTATTAAAATTGAAAATTTAAACTACCGCTGAGAAATACAGTTAACAAGTTCAGTGTTATTTTCACAGTATTTAATGCATTTACTATATAAAAACATCAGTTCCATTTCAGGCTTCATAATATTTTTCAAATTTCCACTTTTGATATGGCTTCACTGGGTCACAGACAGCTACTTTCAGGATCTTTTGAGAAAAATTTCCTTCCAAGCATAATAATTGCTGATTGTTTTCAAAAACAATGTGATTCACCTGGAGAGAAAGAGGATCTGGGAATGAGGTTGAATTTGATAACTGCGATATAAAGAAATGAAAACCAATTTAAAAAAACTGACAGGCAGTTATATTTTTGATTTTTAAGAACTCTTCTGAACTAAATTATTAACATAAACACAGACTTTGAAAAGTATTAAATTTGTCTCTGTCTCAGACTAAGTAATCATCCTCCTCCAAGCTATAAGACTTTTAAGTCCTCAGGAGGCAAAATAAAAATTTTTTGATGATGTGGCTGAGAACTATATACTCTTTAAAGAGAAAACATTACAGATGACATTTATTGGATTTGATAGATGATAACTACTTCATTGACGGTAAAGAAAAAATACATACTGCAACAAAAAGCTAATTAATTTTTAAAGTAGGTGTCTTTGTGAATTTGGATTACAAAATTCTGGAAGTGATGTATTTTATTTGTGAGCTCTTTACCATAATCTCTGACAATTCATAACAACTGATGTCCAAATATTAAATAAAGTTCTATTATTGCTTAATATTTAGTGAATATCCTAGAAATGATAGATAAATTACATAGAACTTACTAATGGCTTATATATTTTTTTATCTATAAATTCTCTCAATTACTTATGACTATGACAAAGACGATCTTAATTACACATGTTGTTTTTAAACCTTAATAAGTTATCAAAAAGGGGTGACTGTCATAATAATTTATTTTAAAGATTGTTCCTCAAAAGTATCATCACCTTTGCAGGATTTTGGAAATATGATGCTTGAATATTGTCAAGGATTTGTAAAGAAGTCTCATTTTATACTTCTCTTGTTGTTTAAGACTTACATGTACTGGGGGACCTAGGAGGTATAGCATGAAAACTACTGAAAAACTGAAAAAAGAAGAAAGCTGATCACCAAGCTTCTAATCTCCAGGACATTTGGTAACATCAAAAAGGAAACCCAAGACAGAAGGCAGCTGTGTCAAATGTCACAAAGTCATAGGTACAAACAAGGTAGGGAAAAGGTTTTCCAATTTTTGCTATCTTAACTAAATTACCTCCTTTACCAAATCGGCTTACTGCTTAAGAGAAATTGCTGTGCTTGAACTCTTTCCCAAGATTCAATTCTGGAGATGAAGAATGTGTTTTAGTTCTTGTTCTTATTCATATTCTCTCTCTCTCTTACTCACTTTCTCTCTTTCTCTCCTTATCCCACTCCCCCTTTCTCCTTCCCTCCCTCCTGACTTTGGCACAGGGAGAAGGTAAGATGTAAGTTATTCACTACACTGCATGTATATGGATTTCCTAACACTATGCAAAAATAAAATTAGCAGCATATATGCTAATAATTCCTAATCTTTCTGAATAACTCAATAATAACCATTATTACTAAAGAGAAAAAGACTGTCCAGAAAGAATTGAAATACAACAGAGAGGATCTAATGGGAGAAAGGCTGGAGAACACATTACTCAGGCCCCAGTTTTGGCCTTGAGCAGGAAGAAAAATGTTGAGAAGAGAATAGTCATTGGCTGTGTTGTTAACAGGAACGGAGGTACCTCGAGGAAGAAAAGGTGCTTACTTTAGGGACAGCCCTGGGCAAACTGAGAGTCTCCAAATACCCAGATATTTACTGTAGACAGGAGATTTGGTGGCTACCTGCTAGAGAGATGGTAGAAAATTTAAGAAGGCAGTTCTGAGACTATTCTCGCCAACCTTAAGCTCCTACACCAAGGCTTACGACTCCATATTCTGTTAAAATGTAATTTGGAAAAATGGAGAGGACTTTTGAGAATGAATACAGTAGACCAGGAATGTTCTGGTAAATAGAATAACTGGACCTTCAGAAAAGTATCCCTGATCCAGTAACATCTTCCAATTTCTGTGGTATAAATACTCCCAATATGGCCAGTTTCAAGCTACCAATGTGGTAGGATTGAATGCAAAGTTAGCAAGTGTACACACAAGCGGCTCCAGCGAGCTGGTGAAAGCTGGGTCCAGCAGACCGTTAGAAGCCCCAGTCTCTGGGTACCGTAGGGGATGAAAAAGTCTCCTTCTATGGAAAGGGGGCAGAATGAGGAACCAGATTCATTCTCAAGTGCAGGACTTGTAGGAGACATGCGGCTTCCTGTGCTGCCCATATCCTCTCCTTATAAGCATTTCTGATAACGAGTGGGAACCAGTTCTAGCCTTTAAGCCTAACTTTTGGTGTTGTCGATTGACTGAAGCAAATGATAGCAATGTAACTACAAGAACTTGGTGACTTCTATTTAAAATAACTCATTTGAAATAAATTTTGAAAAAGAAAAAAAAGGACTTGCCAACTTTCAAAAGATACCCATGTATCTCTGTGAGTGAGCTTTTACATAATCCCATTGTCACAAACACACAAAACTTCTGACTGAGGAAGCTGATAATGAAAATTTTATGTCCTATTTGATCAAAAGTCATATTTGTGGTAAAGAAGAGGTACCAATCTTTTGCTTACCAGTTCTGGATGAAAGACTGATGTTGATTTATGCAGCCATTTTAGCTCTTTGTTTCTGTTATCACAAGGGTGCAGGCTTATGCCTCCTTTATCAGGGGTGGGGGCTATACACCATTCTCCACATTTAATAAGTCTTAACCAGGTGTAATTAAATTGTTGAAGCTGTGGGGGAAATGAATAAAGGGTCACTTTAGGCAGCAGACACAGGCAGGGGCTTTGTCAAACATTTTTGTTAGCAATAGTTAAGAATATAGGAACTATGATCTGTCATTTTAGATTCAAGTCCTGGTATTATCATTTGTAATTCTGATAGTATGGGCATATTATTTACCCTGTCTAATCTTATTTTTCTAATTTTTAAGTTGGACAGCGATTGTATCTATCTCAGAGGGTTGGGGTAATGACTATCAAGTGTTTAGCACCCAATAAGCCTTCAATAAATGTTAGTTACAATAATAAAATTATTTAGTGCAATTAGTTCTGTCTGCATATGGATGTCATTTCAGTGTTCTGAATCCCAAACAAGCCTGGTGCTTAAAGAATTGGAATGTTCAGTCTACCACATGATTAAGGTTCTAAACCACGGGTGGCTATAGGGAGATAACAGTCACAGCCCTAAATTTCTTGGGTGGATTTTTGATGCTTCCTTGTATAAAACTATCATAAAGGCTTTGTCCAATTGTGGAAAAGGTGGGAGTCTTTCTTTGCTACTAGCACGAGGAATCATCAGGTTGCTACCAGGTTGGCATCCCCCAGTTCATAGAAACTGCTCTTGGAGAAGTTGCCAGTGTCTAAAATAAGCACCAATTCTGGTAATGAAACTACGTTTTTAACCTTAAATATTTTTCTTCAGTTGTTTACAACCTAGTATTATCTGCCTGGTCAATTTACTCTAATGCTCTGGGTCTGTGGGAAATTTATTGTTTTGTACTAACATAAACATATTTGAAAAAATAGGCTTCTGGTAAAATCTATCTAAACCTTTACCTCATGAATCATTTGTATTGTAACTGAAGTTCAACTTTGATTATCAGGTTAGATCAAAGTCATTGTGTTGGAACTTGACATTGGAATGGTGGTCCTTGGACCAACATCCACATCACCTGGGAGCTAGTTAGAAGTGCTGAGTCTCAACCACATCACGGACCTACTGATTCAGAATCTGCAGTGTAGCAAACTCCCTAGGTGATTTGTGTGAACATTAACATGTAGGAAGCATGGAAGTATGGCATAATATAAGGAAGTTATGTGCTACTAAGAGAAGCTAGATGTTACCTTGGAAAAATATGTCTCAACTGCTTGAAAGGTTAATAACCAAGGAGATATTTTAGGTAGAAGGTAAAGGGATAGAGCTGGATGATTCAATCTAAGGGTCTTATTCTTGTTGAGCCTTTCTGGATGAATGTTGTAGTCATTGGCTTGGTATTAAGCCTCATTAATTCTGCCGAAAATGAGTTAACTTCCTCCACATTTCTTTACTTTTTATTACCCAAGCAAACTATGAGAGGCAGAAGCTAAAAATGAGCAACGAGACTAAAAGATGCTGGGGCTTTGTGGAAGGTGAAGGCTGAATAATTTATACTTTTGCCTCCCAGCATCCAATTGAGAAAGACTCAATGGTCATCAAGAATAGAACTTGGGTTTTCAGATAAAATACTGGTTACTCCGGCACAAAAAGTCCCTGCAATGATCATTCCCCCCTCCAAAAAAAAAAAAAAATGCATAATTTAATACTTTTCCTTTTATATAATGTGAAATAACTGTGGTTTTGTTTTTACAATTTATGACTTTATTTCCTCTTTGTTAGTAACTGAAAGTTATTTCTTTTAATGGGTTTTAACACTTTTTCACTTCCCTTTGACTCCTTTCTTTCCTAATTAAAAAAGAGTGGCCTTGGCTTCAGGTTTACAATTCATAGCTAAATATAGCAACAGAGATACCTTTTCTTCTAGTAGCAGCTTTGAGTTAAGAGGTAGAGATGGGATGCACCAAAAAATATAAACAGTATCTTGAAGTCAAAGCAAAGATGTAAGACTTGACAAGCCTAGATTACCATCGCAAAATAATCTCTGTACCAAAGAACAATCTGCAATTTTGGGAACTGATTTCTACTCATGAATCTATTTTCCTCTGAGTCCTACTTGCCACTCAAACCAATAACTGTTTCCACAAACACAGAACTGTTAGGGAATGTATGTTAGTGAGGGAAGTGTAATCACTCAGAGCTCACCTCCAGCACTGTGGAAGGAGTCTCTATTCCCTGCTTCCTGGCCCTACTCCCTCTACTAACCATTTCGCTCTGAGTTTGTGGAGTTTTCCTATAGACGTTTCTACCATGGATCATGGATTTGGTTATTTCCATTATTCCCTTAAAATGCGGGAGAATGAGGGGAAAGGGGAATGGAATCAGAGAAGAAGACCGCTTCCTTAGAATGATTATTTAGAAATATGTTCTCTCTTTAGTATCTTTACCTATGTTACGCATTTTTTACATTTTTATCTTTATTATTATTACAGCAAATATTTACAGAGCACTAAGCATTAGGTATTGTTCTGCAGGCTTCATAGGTATTACCTAACTCCAGCCTCACACCAGTTCTAGAAGTAGGCATGATTATTACTACCATTTACCCAAAGGTTAATGAATCTGCAGAAGTTAATATGCTTTGGCAAGTGATGGTGGCAGGACTGTATTCTTTCTGGATCCAGTGAGTTGAGTGCAGGACCCACACCTTTATTCCCCCAGTCACTGTCTTTGTGTTTAGTGGTGGATTCTCTAATTACAAAGAAATTTAGAAAATTATTTTTCTATTGGGGAAAGATGAATTTCTCAATTGAGCAATGAATGTGTCATACCCTGCACCTGTCAGCTACCATGAGATAGAAAACAGTTTAGCATACCTCTTTGCTCCCATCGCAATCTTCCAGAATGACTGTAGTGTTTTCAATGGAAATGCATTTACCCAAAGCCACATTAATAAGCTAAGAAGCAAAATACGAAACAGGAATTAAAAAACAATTTAAAGTAGAACAAGACATTCAGACACATTTAGAAAATACAGAATATAAAACTATAATAAGGTTAAAAGATAGTTAATAGCTTAACATTACTTAGCACTATCCAGTTTTATTGGTTGCTGTCTCTAACAGAGACATAATGTAATCTTGTAATAGTACAGCTTCAATCTGTTAATTTTGGCCTGTGATCAGCCATAGAGCCAACACACAGAAACTTTTAATTAACCTTTGCCTGGAATGCTAAATAACAAATGAGCAAAGGTGGCAAGAAAAGTAGTTATTTTCTGGTCTTAAGTTTATCTAATGCAGATACTGAAAGTCAATGCACATATAAGAGTTATGAGCTATGTTCCCTGACTGACCCCTTCAAGGCTTTTGACTGCTTAAGCACTGAATCATAGATAAATTGAGTCCTTCAAAGAACAGCAGATTCCAGCTGATTCCCTGTCAGAATCTCCTTAATGACTCAAGCGAGCTACAATTCATTATAGGAAAGTCACGAAAGCTAATCTAGAGCCAAGCATAAAGGCACTTTCTGGCAGGCCCCCAGGTTTTTAATGGATTTACAGGGTCAAATATGGAGGTAGCTTTCTTTAAGTCACCATTTATTGCAGAAAAATGTTGATTTCCTTTCCTCCTTTGACATCCTGGGCAGGGCTAACAAGATGATGGGTTAACAGTGCAACTTAGGGTTTTCAGATTTCTAGAACAGCTGTGCAGAGCCGAATCTATATGACACGTCCCTGGAAAGCCTCCTGAGCTGGGAGGAGCTGAAGTCTTTGTTGCCAGGGACACTATTTGTGCCTTTCCGGTTCTATGATGCCTAACAAAGAGCTCTAACTCAGGGTGCTGCACTGATGGCGGCTGGATGCTTACAGAGTTGCCAGACTTCATAAAAGGGCGCTCAGTACATTGGTCCTCACTTTTACATGCTTAGCTTAGTGGACAAGAAAGTAAAGGACATCTTCAGGGATCAGAATACGCAGAAAAAATTAAAGGCTACAGGGAACCATGCAAAGGTTGGCAAGAAAGACTTGCTCCTTCATATGGATGGAAGAAAAACAGAGGCGTGGGTAAGCCAAAAAGCTGGAATTCAGGTCTTCCACGTAACAGCGGAAAAACAGACCTTCAGTTGAATGCTGCACTAGGAAAAACAATTTGCCCGTTAGCACAGGGAGAAAACAAGGAAGCTGGATTCTCCTTGAGAATCTGAAACTTTACACCAGACTTCATTTGGGTTTGAGATGAATATTTATACCACCTGCTTTGGACAGGAACCATCACAGACTTTCAAGGCATAGAAACAAATGCTAAAAATAGTACCAGGTTGATAATGACTTCTGAGGTGCCTGGCACGGACAGAAACAAAGCAACTATGGAAGGATGGCATCTCTATCAAAAATCCTCAGAGAAAGCTCTATTTGCAATTTAAAATGACAAATATGGGAGAGACAGCTCGTTGTTAGTAAACGTGGGCATCACAAGGCACAGAAGGATTTAGTGCCCCCCAGTCCCAGCCCTGAACTTCAGAGAGGAAGGTGAATAGAAAGACGTGACGGTAGAATAATCTCGGGGCTTAAAAGAAGGAAAGCATGCTGCAGTTGCTCTCTGTACTTCAGCACAGATAAATATTATATAAGCTCCTATATTTGTGGATCATGCAGAAATATTCTATCTTCAAACAAATTTGGAAAATGCAGGTTTCCACAGAGCTGAACAGGTGGTTCTACTCCAGAACTTCTCAAAATCTTCAGGGTGTGCATGTTCAGCTTGCTGCTCAGAATGTTGTACGAATGTTTCTCAAATGTACTTGACCATGGAACTCTGAGACAGCACAAGTAACATTGGTCAGGACAGTGTTTGAGAACCCCCTGGTTAACTGATATTTGTGTTTATTTTGTATAATCCCTCCAAGAACCGAAAAGCATTGGAAAGAAAGATAAAATTTTCTGTCCCTTACATGCCCCTCTCTCACTTGACCTGAGGATGTTTTTTTTTTCCCTTCTTCTTAGGAATTACCAAGGAAACTATTTAATTGCGGTTTTTGCCACTGAAGGAACTTTTACACCAACCTAATACTTTTCTTCATATAGACATCGTCTCTGAAGTGCTTTGGAATTGTTATTCTTCATTTCATTATTAACCATTTTTAGAATTTTTCCTTTTTATTTAAAAATAATTGATCCATGTTTTTACTGTAAACCATTTTAATCTTTAAAAAAATCAGGCAGTGTATAAATGTCAAATTATCCATGTTGTATTATTTCACTTTCCAATTTAGGAAGTAGATATTCCCCACAATTTATGACAGAATTGTTAAACATTAGGCTATTTGCTAGCAGTTTAATCCAGTGTAAAAATATATTATTGGTGAGATTCTTTTATTAGCTTCAAATATTGTCGTTTCAATAAGAAAATATTTCTTCTTATTACAAAAAACACGAACTTTCACTGGATTTAAATTCCTACACATGGAGGTTGAAAAAAGGGAAACAGAGCTATAGACTGTTTGCCAGCAGTTTAATCCAGTGTAAAAATACATTATTGGTGAGATTATTAGCTTCAAATATTGTTGGTTCAATAAGAAAATATTTGTTCTTATTACAAAACACAAAACTTTCACTGGATTTAAGTATCTACGTGTGAAGGTTGAAAGAAGTGAAATGGAGCAAGATACAAAAAGAAGTTGTGGAGTTTATTTTCTTGGAAATTTCCAAGATTATCTATCTAAAATAATGATCTACTTAATTTGCTCCAAATTACCTGGAGAAAGGTCCTAATTTTTTAAAAATGGTAATAACGCTCCCTGCTGGTTGCTTCAGAAGGGAGCAAACTACATCTTCACTGAAATTTGTTCAAGGAAACAACAAAGGAAAATAGAAGGAATTTGTTAAAATCAGTGTTTAAACTACTTGCTGCATTTTGATATGTTATAGCAGAGATATCAGCAGAAGGCTGTTTCATTAGGAGAGCTCTTCAGAAATTTCGTAGGAACTCACACAAGTTAGCCTACCAGTGGAGCCAAAACGTAGTTTTCTAGTGCCCTCTGGTGGTTAAAGTTCAGTATTACTCTTACTGAGATTGTGCTGTTGGAATGGGAAAAATTACAATAGTGGGAATTCCTTCTTTCTTTCTTTCTTTTTTTTTTCTGCTCAGGGGTTGAAATTAAAAATTGTAAATTTATTTTACAGTTATATTTGACATGTTGTCATTTGAACAGTGTGTATATAAATCCAAACTGTCTGATAAATTACCAGGTTGAGCCACCTAAATTAGCTGCCATTCTATTTGGACCTATAAAAATGGCAATTTTATAATATAGTGCATTACCTAAAAAGAGGTCGCATATGCTTATTTATCAGTTGAATTTTGTAAAAAACAGAATCACTTTTTAAGACTAGTTTCTTGTCTTTCATAGCTTTCCTGGATTTCCCTAATACTTTCAAGGGGAGTATTATAATAAGTTTTTGCTATCAGGAGAATTTCCAGATAGAAAGCATGGTATAACCCACTCTCTAGAAGAACTGAAAAAATTTGGCCTAAAAGGGCAGGATAACTAATGGTCACATTTTAAAATAATTTCTTGGATGAAGAAAAAGGAAGCTGAAATAAAACAAAAACACTGGGGATAGTTATAAGTCAAATCAAATTGGAAATAAAAGATTAGAAATAAGCATGAAAGGCAAAGAACCCCAGCTGAAGGCTTGGCTAATCATATTTAAACCCACGTGTCTTACCATCCTCTTCAAATGCAGCTTCACTCCTAGAATGGGTTTGAAATGGCTTTTCCCCAGCTTTTCCTCTTCCTTGATGTTTTCTTAGTCTTGTACTCTGGCCACCTTATCTGGCTTAGCTTCTTCCCTTCGGATACTATCTCTCATGTCCTGGAATGTTATCTGCTATTCTCTGATATTTTCTGTAATTTTAAGTCCCTCTTTGAAATCTTTACAAATCCTAATTAAATCTTATCACCCCCTTGCTTAACTCTGCTCAGTAACTTCCCACTACTTTCAGAAGAAAGAAGGAAGCAAGGAAGGAAAGATGGAAGGAAAGAAAGAAAGAAAATCCTTACTTTGGTTACAAGGACCTGTGTGATCTGGCTCCTTCCTTCCTCTTCACCTTCTTCTGGCGCCATTCTTCCCTCCTTCACACCCTGACAACAACATTTGCCTTCTTTCCAGTGCTTGGATGGAGAACACTCACCTGTCTGAGGGCTTTACATGACCTTCACCCTCTGCCTAGCACTCTTCTTTAGAGCTTGGCTGACTGACACTTAGTGTTTTAGGCGTGAGTTACAAAGTCTCCTTCTCAGAGAGGATTTCTCTACCACTCTGAGAATTCATCAACTGTGGCCTGCTCCCTAAATGAGAGCTATTATATTTTGTATTTACACTTGACTTGCTTATTTGTTTATAATCTTTCTTCCCTACCCAAATTAAGCTCCACAAGGAAGGGATCAAGTCTGCTTCATTCATCGCCCTGTAATCCAAGTCTGAAATACTCCCAGATCTATGGATATTCCATAGATATCTGTTGAGTTAATCAATGAACATGACCACTTGGTAGCCTTCCTTAAGTTTACCTATATTTAATTCTCAGCTATGCTTTGTCCCATCTATGCTCATACTTGATGTTTATTTATGATGTAATTACTCATTCTTTCCACACATTTTTGAAAGAGATTTTGTGTTTTGTTTTTATGGAGTAAGATTTTAAATTGTCACTTGAACTTACCACACCACTGGCTCTCACAATGGGAGCCTTTAAGTCAGGAAAGACGTTCTCCAAGTACCATTTGAAACTTTTGCACTTCAGTTTCTTTCGCAGCTCCCTTTGCTGGGTGAGGTTGCCAACATCTAGCCCTTGGTCGATGAGGTGGTCTCCATGGCCATAGAACAGCTCCTTATACTCATCCAACCAGACCTCAGCAACCCGCACCAAGTTCCGCTCTACTGTCTTCATCCGGTCTTTGGGGAAAGAATACGGATTGTCATTTCTGAATATATGGCCCACTCGGGAGCAGGGAATGATCTCAATTTCACCACCACACATCCACACCTGGAAGAATTTGATGATAAGCATCAATTATCAAATGATTATCCACAAATCATGGGCACTTAACAATGACAAGAAACCACCTGGCTGGCGACCTTGTATCCCCTTACCTGAAGTAATACTCAACTTCAAACACACTTTTGAAATAGAAAATCAAACTCAACAGGCTTATTTAATTTTGTGTATTGCTGTGGATCATTTTAGGATTAGTGAAATGTAGTTTTTTCATTTCCTAACCTGCAATATAAGTTTTTTATTTATTTGTAAATAAATCTTCACAGAATCCCATTTTGTAAAATATGAGTTCTTGTTTTGGTTGAATCAGGGAAAGAAGTGTAGATGTCCATTTGTTCACGTTCCCCTACTCTCATTTTGGGAAAAACCAAAAGGCTTGTGGTACACAACTCAAAACCATTTTTCTTGATCAGCAGCTCCAAAATTATACCCTTTTGCCTACATACAGAACACCCACCCAATAGGAAAGCAATTACTTTTTGGACACTCTCTACTACTGCTGTTGCCAAGGCTTTCTCAGAAGTTAATTGGTGATTGTATAATAGATGGTATAAAGTATCCAAAGGAGCTGTACTATGAGCACACCTGACCTGTTGGTGACCTGCTTTAGAGGTATTTTTATGTCCTTCTGTCATTTGTGTTCTCCAAGATGATCCAATACAGATTGAGTCTATTCCTTCCAACATACTAGACAGATGTCCCAGAAGAGTTATTCTGTATCACATATGACTCCCACAGCATTTACTCTGAGTGGCAGAAAGTCATTTCCCCCATATTTACAAGCAGAAATGGTGTTGTGAAAGACTAGGGAATGCTAATAAATTTCACGACAGCAATGGATTCCTCCAAATTCGATCTGAGATATGAAAAAATTAATCCAGAGACCCTAAAATTTCTGTGAAATTTCCTCTTAGTGGCAGTCACATATCTGATTATAGTAGTAAAATCAAACCATTTAAATTGATTAACTCATTATTGTAAAGAAAATTTGGGAAACACCTGGTAATACCTTGAATGAGAGCTCCATATTTTCTCCACCCCAAACATCAAGGCCAGGGTCGTATGTTCCAAGTTCAAAAAAGTAACTTTTGTCAATAGAAAATAATCCACCAGCCATGACAGGGCACCTACAAAAAGAAAAGTTTGTTTTTTAAACTTACATTTCATGAAAGTTCGACTTTTAGAGTTGGTCCTCTGTACATTTGTACTGGAGGTAGAAGGCTTTTCAGAATAGCTATCCGATGCAGGGAAGCCCTGGGACAGAGTCACAAATAGGGCTTAAGTGATGCCCTCCCTGGATCATGGTGGCAGAGCTTGATTAGGTTCAGCAAAGATGCATCCTGGAACTAGTATTATTTGCCCTTTATACTGTGACACAAACTGTCCAGGAATGTTATTTTTAACACTCATTCAGGGCTAAGGGAGTATCAGGCACTATTGTAAGTATTATATACATACCAGCCCAGACTTCACAAAAAATCTTGTGAGTGTGTATGATTATTAAGAATCTGCAACACTGGGCCAGGCGCGGTGGCTCAAGCCTGTAATCCCAGCACTTTGGGAAGCTGAGACGGGCAGATCACGAGGTCAGGAGATCCAGCCCATCCTGGCTAACCCAGGGAAACCCCGTCTCTACTAAAAAATACAAAAAATCTAGCCGGGCGAGGTGGCGGGCGCCTGTAGTCCCAGCTACTCGGGAGGCTGAGGCAGGAGAATGGCGTAAACCCGGGAGGCGGAGCTTGCGGTGAGCTGAGATCCGGCCACTGCACTCCAGCCTGGGCGACAGAGCGAGACTCCGTCTCCAAAAAAAAAAAAAAAAAAAAAAAAAAAAAAAATCTGCAACACTGGATGTGAGGGCGATCTGGCTGCGACATCTGTCACCCCATGAATTGCCAGGGTTGATTCGGCTGATCCGGCTGGCTAGGCGGGTGTCCCCTTCCTCCCTCACTTCTCCGTGTGCGTCCCTCCCGGAAGCTGCGCTCTCTGTGGAAGAGGACGACCATCCCCGACAGAGGAGGGCCGGTCTTCCCTCAAGGGTATACGAGCAGCTGCGCTCCCTGCTAGAACCTCCAAGCAAGCTCTCAGGAATCGGCAACACAGAGAAGGTAAGAAACTTTCCCAAGGACAGTTGACACCTTGGGTTTGCTCTGGGCAGTCTGAGGGGACGCTGTGCCACTCACTCCACTGTACTGCCTCTCGCGGTTACCGGAAGGAAGGCCGTGAGTGTGAGTTATCCAGGTTCTAGGTAGTTTGAACAAAGAATTGAACAAAACACACTAACAAAGGAACGAAACACATGAACGAAGCAGCACAAGCAGGTATTTATTAAAGCGAGAAAGCGCTCCACAGGGTGGGAGTGGGCCGGAGCAAACGGGTTACAAAGTTTTCTGAGTTGCGAGTACTCCTTTCGAGGTCCCTATCGGCTGCCACTTATCTGGATGAAGGATTTGGTTGGCTAATGAAAGGCTGAGGTGAATTGGCGACCTATGCAGCTGAAGGGAAGGTCCCTGCTTGGCCAGTCCAAGGCACCCTCCCTTTCCCTCTGAGAGGTGGTGGAAGGGGAGGGCTGTAGGGACAGTAGCCTTTGATCCTTTTTTACTCGGATGTGGGGAAATGGAATTTTCCTTCTGGTTTAGCTTTAGGAAGTGGGTGTTATTCGGCCTTCGATCCCCTGCCCCTAGACCCAGGTGTTTTCCTTTTGATCCAGCTTTGGGAAGTCAGCAGGAATTGGTCTTAGATTCCCTGCCCCCCAGACCTTGGTGTTTTTCCTTGATTCGACTTCAGGAGGTCGGCATGAATTGGCCTCAAGGTTCTTGCCTCCAGACCCTATTCTCCTGCCTCACAAGCACACACAAACTTTACCGACAGCATGTTATATGGCAAGCACCTTTCAAAGCACTTTATGTATCATCTGATTCAGTTCTTAAAACAATCTAAGTAGCACCTGCTTCTATGAGTCTTCATGTAAAAATGAGGAAATAGAGGCTGAAGATGAGAAGTAGTCTTTTCAAGCTCATACCACTTCTCAGTAGCAGAGTGGAGATTCAAACTGTCTCCAGAGCCTTCACTAATAATATTGATTATGGAGAATAGAAACTATATTTTAGTCAGCAGTTAGCGAAGACTGGAATCACTTCCTATGGTGGTCACCACTCAGCCAGCTGAAGTAGTTTCTGTGGAGAGTCTGCTTTGTGCTTAGTGTATACAGTAATCTCAAGGGGGCATAATTCCTGTCCCATACCTCTCTCCCCTCTGCCACCATTTATGTTCGTGTTCTTTCTGCACTCCAATTTTCCTACTAGTCTATCCAGAATGCATTATCTTCCTAACATTATGTTGAATGTAGTCTGAATTCAACCACTGTATTGGCCCTCAACATGAGAGTTTGGAAAAAGCAGAGGTTCTTTAGGTGTAGGTGCAGAATAAGAGTGTTAAATCCAGGTAGTTCTGGGTTTGAGTCTCAAATTCTTCCTTCATTAACTGTGGATCTCTGGGAAAATTACTTAATGCTTTTAAGTCTCAATTTCCTCACCTCTTTAAGGTGAATACTTCCACCTGCCTCCTAGAGTTAGGAAGAGAGTTAGGTGCCTGGCACAGAGTGCTTAATAAATGGTAGAACCTTCACTTCTTTGCTTGGTGGAACAATTCTGAAGGCATCACACCTGGCAAGGAAGGTGGTATGATTGATTGAGGGGTAAGTTTGGGGAAAACATGCTTCAATGCAGTCTGGGCTTGGCTTTCTCTTGGGGCTGGCTTGCTTGTGTCTGCTTAAGTGGTCACTACAACAGGGAAAATTTAAGCTCCCTGCTGCTCTTTCTGTGGCTGGCTGAATGCTTGTCCTGCAGGCCTAGATTCTGAAGAAGTAATGGGAAGCCTCCACTTCAGCTTCAGGTCTAAGCTGTGTTCTTTAATGCAGTTTCTTGGGAATAAAAGCCCAAACTTGAATTCATATCCAGCTTCTGAATCGATTTTTAAATTTATTCATAGAATTTGGCACTTCTCTCATGGAGGGGGTAGGATTAGGCTGTAAAAGAAAATCCTAACCATTGCTATCATTAGAATGATATTTCTATTACTATTATTTACTTTTAATTTGCACTTATGTTTACTTTAATATTATGTGTGTTTATATAGTATGTATGCAGCACATTTTGCTAGTTTGTGTTTCTTAGGTTGCAAATCCTAGGGGACAGGATAGCATTAGTGAATTTTTGTGTGTTCAGCCCTGAGTAAGGTACAAATGACCAGTGAAGAATTAGTTTTGGGAACAAATTTCTCAGGAATATTGTGTTTGCTTTGGTAATCTATTGGATAGAACTGTGATTCTTAATGTTCTATAGAATAATAAGCTGTTTTGTAGAATTTTTTATGCTTTTACAAAAAGATATATGACTGCTTTCTAGTCTTAAATTGCACACACTTACTTTATTGCATCAGTTTCTTTAATTCTGTTTTTTGCAATGACATCTGGAGGAATTGTTCTCCAACCAAAGTTCATGGGCCACACAAAGATGCCTCTTTGAAAGTTGTCCACTGTCATGTAACTAATCCAGGAAGAAAAAACCAAAGTGTTATCTGGGATTATATAAATCTTTATGTACTTTATCAATTTGGTTTCACAACGTAGTCAAATGAATGAAACAAGTGCTTATGATGATTTTAGGGCACCACCTTTTAATAATAGTTCAAGAACATTTACAAGTACAATTTGCTTTAGTAACTAATTGGCTTGATTATTTGTGCTTAACTTATACTTTTATTTTAATACTGTTCTGGCCAGTTTTGAAGAAAAAAAAAGTACAAGGGCAACTTAGAAGCACATACGTGTTTCCCACAGAAATAAGAACTAAACTTGAGGCAAATAAATATTTGTGGGTTCAGCTAAATATAAAGGGGAAAAAACAGATAATAACTATTAGGATTTATTGGTATTTAGAGTTACGAATTTGTAGTTACCAGATAGATTATTGCATCAGCAGACTCTGATCCCAAGATATCGACCATGCTTTTCCATTTATTTAAGTAAGCTGTATATGTTTTGGATTTTCAAAAAATGCACATATTGGGCATATACTCAGCACTTTCTGCTGCTTGTGTTTACATATGTGCTTAGAAGTATCTTGTGGAATGTGTCAATATTACCTCATATCCTTATCATTGATGACTTCGATTACTGGACAGGCCACTTTCTTTCTACTTAAATACACTCTTTCCAGAAGAGGTTCCAACCAACCAACGTTACATTCCACGTGAGAATCTAAAAATGTCAACACATCACCTAGAGAGCCAAAAACACAAAAATCTTTGAAAATACAGTATACTGAATGTGTGTACTTCATGTTCAAAAGTATTGATGATTGCTCCAGAAATGTAGCTGTAAATGCAGTAATCTTTTTTTTTTTTTTTTTTTTTTTTTTTTTTCCTGAATTCGTGGTCAGCATAATTTCATTTCATACTGAAATGAGAGGAACTTTGCTCCTAGGAGTCCTGTGGTGCAAACATAATTTATGTTTGGAAAAAATTGGTAAGCCATTTTGAATGGGTAAAAGAATCTGAAAAGAATACTTGGTATTAAAGGTAGTTGCTGAAGTCCCCTCTAAGAGAGTGTGCCCATTAACGCTGGGGGTGCAGGATTTGGGACTTTGTTTTTAAGAAGCAGAGAGACTGAGATGACAAGTTTGTCCTTAGGAATGATGAAGAGGAAAAATTACTTCACACAATAGGGATGAAAGAAATTAAAGTAGACGAACCGGCAAGGCTAGGAGGTACTGGAAAAGAGTTACAGGAGACGGGAGTAGGGAATGGGAGGTTGCTGATGAATGGGTATGGAGTTTTATTTTTGCAAGGTAAAAAGAGTCATGTAGACTGCACATCAATGTGAACATATGTAACACTATGGGCCTGTACACTTAAAAATGGTTAAGATGGTCCATTTTTATATTCTATGTATTTTACACAACTTTTAAAAAGACTTAAGAGGAAGAAAAAGAAAATAAAAGGAAAAGAAACTTGGAGACCAGAAGTAGTATTAAGAACTCTTTTTTTCCCTGTTAGTTGTGTGAAGTAACACTCTTTCCCTCCCCAGTGAAACGTCAGTAGCATCTACATTGCTCCAGAGGATCTTATACAAGTGAAGTATGTGTATGTGTGTGTGTGGTGTGATGTGTGTGTGAGAGAGTGTAACAACCTAGGAAATAAGCTCCTGGTCCAGATCCTATGTGTGATCTTTCAGGCCCAACCACAGGTAAAACAAAGGCTCTACCTAGTGGGGCGCTCATGGGGGAAACCTGCTTTCTCACTCAGACTTGGTGCCCAGCCAGTGTGTTGAAGTCTCTAAAGGGAGTTGTGGTCCAGGACTCAGAACCTCCACTCGGCTGCAGGACTTGCTCTTCTGCCTGTCTGCATTCCTAACCCAGGTGTCTCCATTCAGGCCAAAGCCTCTGCCAGGACCACTTTATTGGAGAGGGAATGGGTCTCGAAGACACTTTGCTCAACTCGGACTCACTCTTCAGTGCTTTCCCACTCCTACCCTTTCCCTTTCTTACTCTGGATCCCAGGGCCACATAACAGAAGAACCCTTTTGTGCTGCGTTCCTTGGGCAGGCAGTGAGCTGCCCCTCTTGTCTGCTCTGCTCTGCTCTGATCCACTACTCAGCAACATTCCAGGGGGAAAAATGGAACACAGGAGGAGCCAATGCCTTCTCCTCTTCAGCCTCCTGCTGATACTGTTGCAGTAAGGGATTAAGGCTTGACTACTGCTTTCATTTTGGTTTATCATTTTAATTGACTGTGTTGATACCTGGATGCTCAGCTTAGCTCTTGACACACCTGTAAGAGCAACCATCATCTAAGTGCTTGTTCTATGCCAGCCTCCGTTCTAAACATTCTTCATGGATGTTTTGTGTCGTCCTTACAACAACCCTGCAGTATAGAACTAATTTTTATTCCCACTTAAGAGACAAGGAAACTAAAGAACAAAGACCTTAGGTAACTTTTCTACGGTTGCACAGTTAACAAACAGCAATGTGATATTAGAAAACAAGTAGCTCATTCCATAGATTACGTTCCTTAAAAATTGCTAGAAGGAGGCAGAGCTTTGGGTATGGGAAGGCTTAGAAAACAAAATGAGGACAGTTATCTAGATGATAGATCATTATCACTGAAATCTGCAGACTACCTCTCAATTAATGGAATTTAGCATCATATTAATTACTTGGTTAACAATGGCATTTTTGCATCAGGGTAAGGTATTGGTGTGGAGTGTTCTTGAGGAGTCTGTTTAGTGAAACCATCTGTGAGAGGCAACTCCCCCACCATGTAGTCTTCTGTTCTTGGAGACAGCAGTTTCATTTCCTGACCAGGCTGGAAGGGTCCTATTTTCAGGGCATTAATGCTTGTTTGACAATGACAGGGTATTGTCCCCTGCATGGTCTGAATGTATGTGTCAATCCAAAATTCATATTTTGAAACCTAACCCTAAGGTGATAGTATTAGGAGGTGGGGCCTTTGTGATAAGATCATGAGGGTGGAGCCTTCTTAAGTAGGATTAGTACCCATATGAAAGAGGCTGGAGAGTGTTTGTGAGCCCCTTTTGCCCTTCCACCGTGTAAGGTCACAGCAACAAGGTGCCACCTTTGAAGCAGACAGTGAGCTGTCACTAGACACCGAATCTGCTACTGCCTTGATCTTGGACTTCCCAGCCTCCAAAACTGTGATCAATAAATATATGCTATTTATAAATTATCTAGTGTAAGGCATTTTGTTATAGCAGCCCAAAAGGACTAAGCCATCTCCTAAGGGTGTCCTTTGGGGATGGCACCTTTGGGACAACCCTCTCCCCGGTCATGGGAAGACTCACAGGGTTATGTAGGTATATGAAGCATGGCCTGCTAAAGTCCACTTGGCTAGTGGTATACAATGTGGTAAAAAAAAGATTCCTGGCTGGGCGTGGTGGCTCATGCCTGTAATCTTAGCACTTTGGGAGGCCGAGGTGGTAGGATCATGAGGCTGAGAGATCAAGGCCATCCTGGCCAACATGGTGAAACCCCATCTCTACTAAAAATACAAAAATTAGCTGGGCCTGTGTGTGTGCCTGTAGCCCTAGCTATTCAGGAGGCTGGGGCAGGAAAAGCACTTGAACCCGGGAGGTGGAGGTTGCAGTGAGCAGAGATCGAGGCACTGCACTCCAGCCTGGTGACACAGCGAGACTCCGTCTCAAAAACAAAAAACAAAAAGCACAAAAACAAAAACAAAAAATAAGATTTCTACTTGTGGTCCATTCAGACCTAGAGTTTAAAGAGCAGTGTTTACTATACCACCTGTCCCTATCCCCATAGCAACCTTATGAAGTCAAAGGGGCCTGGATTATCTTTCTCAGTCCCCAGTGGCAGCAGGATGGGTTCCCAAACCTACATTCACTTCCCACCTGGCCCAGATCCCTATGAAAATTCTCATTCATTTGCTGCCAGGACCTAAGGGAAGCAGCATCTGCTCAAAACATAGTCTGGAATTTTATATTGTTTTATTTTGGGGAAGAGGAGAATCCTCCCATGCATGCATGCTATTGCTCTACTTTCAGACATTTTGTTTTAAAATAAGATCTTAGGACTATGTTAGGTGAGAAAACAGGGAGCTTTCTGTGTAGCTGACTCTTGGTGGGATTTCTGATTGGTGTGATTATTGTCTATGGACATTGTACACACTGTTCCTGATTTGGAGAGGCTGAGAAGCACAGTGAAATAAGCATAGCATTAAAGTTACATACAATAGCCTTCAATCCGAGCTCTGCTTTTCCTAGCCAGTTTAGATAAGTTACTTAACCTTTTTGAGCTTTGCCTTGTAAAGATATTTCTAAGATCTACCTCATACCTAAATTCTTTAAAAATGGCTAGTATAATTTACTGTCAGAATAATCAACCCAACCACTTAAAATTTTTAAATTGACACATAATAATTATATATATTTATAGGGTACATAGTGATATTTGATACATAAAATGTGTAGTGATCAAATCAGGGTAATTAGCATATCAATCACCTCAAACATTTATCATTTATGTGTATTGGGAACATTCAAAATCCTCTCTGATAGCTGCTTGAAAACATATAATAAACTATTGTTAACTATAGTGACCCTATAGTGCTATAGAGCACTAGATTTGGAAAGGGTAGGGGAGAGGGGATATAGGGAGAGGTTGGTTAAAGAATATAAAATTTTAGTCCAATCTTGATTGCTACCTGGTAGGATTTTCTGTTTCTAAGGATAGGTCACAATAATACTGGATTGTTTACAGATGGGTTTCATTTGTAACTTAAAAATTTGGAGGGTGGGGGGCAACATAAAACTGTTCAATGTGCCAAACAATTTTGGGTCCTTGTTGAGCATGGACCCCCACTTATATCCAGTGTACCAACCTGGAATATTGCTGCAGAACCAGTTAATGCTGGATGGTTATGTCAAGGGTTCCTCGAGGGATGTTGGCTTGGCATGCCATTTAATTTTACATAATGCCTCCTAAGTAACGCTAAGGAAATAATTTTTACCTGCAGCAGATACAAGTTATAAAAGTTTGCAGAAAGATATCTACTGTTGCTTTTTAGGAGACCTTGGAGTTTGCTAGGAGTTAGATGTCACCTGTCCAGTTACTTAAAGTTAGCCAAGTGATTATTTAGAATGCTCATAGAAATGTCAGGAATTTTGCTAAACGCCATGTCATGAAGGAAATGAAAACCTAATATTTACTCTGACTCTCTACTGCCTGACTGTAACTCCTCTTGGCAGGGCAGTAAATCACTTGGTCTGTTCCATACTAGGAAGGAATGTGGGTGATCTACTTGTTCCCTGATATTTCATTTACTGCATCTTTTTAATTCTGTTGGCTTCATAGAGTGAGCAATTCTTAGAGATCCATTGCCCCTGGCCTACCTGTCAAATTTTGAAATCCTACTTGGGCCTCTCAACCTCCTCATTCACAGCAAGCAACTGATTGGACCTAATCTTTTTGCCTGAAATAGATTCAGATGAAGAACTAACATGCCCTGGAAACGGAATGCATAGTAGACATCGCTAACGGTAAGGCAGATCAGTTCTTGGCCCCTTATTATTTTGCAGATGATTGCAGACTTTCAGAGAGCCTCCTGCAGACCTTCAGAGAGCCTCATAATACAATGGGACCAAAATAGGCCATCTGACTTCTATTTTTGCATGTCTTTGGATCTCTGGATCTCACCCTTGCCTGTTAATTCCCTTTTGAGTCCTAAAGGGCAAATCTGTAGGGAACAGTTGCGCCAAGGCCTGTCAGGTTCTGGACTCAGATTCTTATCTTTAAACTCTTTGTTTGGTGAGGCATCCTAGAGAAAATTTTTGTCTGCTGTCTTTGCTGACCTCTAATTTACAGGAACTCTTCAGGAGGCCCTTAGTCTCTTACTTATCTCTACTCTTGAGAGCTGTGGCACACCCAGGGGAGTTTGAGAGGACCCACCCCGCCTGCCATCTCTGCTCAATGCCAGTCTCTGAATTACATTCTCTGCTAAAATTGATCCTGCATTGCCTTGAATTCCCCACAGGGGACAGGTGTACTTCCTGGCATTGGATGTATCCCTGGGCAAGGATACATCGAGACACATCTTTCTTCTTTCCAAACTCTCAAGTACCTAAGCTCCACTAATGCTGCTCAAAGTGTAGGTCACAGACCCTGCTGTCTACAGGGAGATAGCAATAGAAATTGAGAACAAATATTTTGAAACTTTATAGCAATTTGCCAAATTTATAAATTTATATATATATATATATATATATTTTTTTTTTTTTGAGACAGTGTTTTGCTCTTGTTGCCCAGGCTAGAGTGCAGTGGTGTGATATCACCTCACTGCAACCTCCGTCTCCCAGGTTGAAGAGATTCTCTGCCTTAGCCTCCTGAGTAGCTGGGATTACAGGCACCCACCACCACTCCTGGCTAATTTTTTGTATTTTTCGTAGAGACAGGGTTTTGCCATGTTGGGTAGGCTGGTCTCGAACTCCTGACTTCAGGTGATCTGCCTGCCTCAGCCTCCCAAAGTGCTGGGATTACTGGCGTGAGCCACTGCACCCAGCCATATATAATTTATATATAATAAAAATGGGTTTGTGTTTTATATATCTACTTTCCTTTTTGAGTAATTAATATTTGTTATAATTTACAAAGGGGTAGGTCAATAAAAAAATGGAAATTAGGGGAAAAAAGTCCTTTTTAGATAGTTTGGGAAGCATCACTCTACTAGGCAGTGGCAAGCAATTAAGATACACCTAGCTGGGGTTTTTCAAACTGAGAGCTATAGATCCTCTTAGTGAATCAATCACTAAATCAATTTATTGAGATTGGCCAGGATCTAAAAAATAAATAACATAGAAAAGAAGATATTAGAATCTATTCCACATGTTATTTGATAAAATGTCTACTGTAGTTATATGTGTGATTACACATGTAGTGAATTGTGATGAAAAATTTATTTCTACACAAGTCATCATCAAAATGGTTTGAAAGTTACTGAGCTAATATTCTCAAGGGTGTTAATGAATCTGAATTTACATTCAGATTTGCTAAATTCAAAGAAATTACTTTATGAATGTAACTGCAAACACTTGAGCAAGCAGTTGCAACTGCTTTAATCAAGCTCATAACACCCCTTCTAAGACACGCCACCCATGTCGTCTAATAGTTTGGACTGTGTCGGAGGCCATTACTAGCATACTCTGTGCTCCATGCAGGCAGAGAGAATATTTTTAAATAAGTAATCCATATTTGGTATAGTTTGGACTGTGTCGGAGGCCATTACTAGCATACTCTGTGCTCCATGCAGGCAGAGAGAATATTTTTAAATAAGTAATCCATATTTGGTTCTGTATTCTACTTTCTGCACGTGAATATCTAATTTTCATCTCAAATTTATATGGACAAAATCAAAACTCAACTGCAATTCCAAACCTGCTCCTCCAATTTTGAGCCTACCACCCACCAAGCTGTTCAGATACCAGTCCTAGAGTTTGTT
Organism: Macaca mulatta; assembly: GCF_049350105.2. Taxonomy (NCBI): domain Eukaryota; kingdom Metazoa; phylum Chordata; class Mammalia; order Primates; family Cercopithecidae; genus Macaca; species Macaca mulatta. Next base: position 62,172,434 of record NC_133417.1, on the reverse strand, counting down.
TCTGATTGCTCTCATTCTCTTCACATCCTATCTGATGGCAAGTCCTATACGTTCCATGTGCACAATCTATGATGAAGCTGACCATTTCTCCCATTTACCCTGGCACCTCCCTGGTACTTGGACAACTAAAATAGCCTCCCTGCTTCGTTTTTCATCTTCCTAATATCCATTATCTACACAGTGGCCAAAATGAACTTTCAAAATGTACATCAGACAGTTTTGTTCCCATTTAACATTCTTCACTGGCTTCACCTTATACTGAGAATAATGCCTACAATCTTTAAGTGATGCACAAAACTTTAGAAAAACTTGCTTTTTTCTTTCCCCCCAAATGAATCTTTTATGACTCTCCCCATGGTCAGCACCCATGAGTCAAAATGAACTTATTTCTTTACCTTGAATATGCCAAGCTCATTTCTTCATTAGGACATTTGTACTTCTTGTTCCATTTGCTTGGGAATAGTCTTCACCCAGACCTCAGCTTAAAAGTTACCTACTTAAACTAGTTCTTGAGTATCCTATTTGTACATCATTTATAGATAATTATTTTCCAAAGGAAATTAAGCATGGAATGCCATTAGATTTTTCTGAATGCAGTCTCTCATTGAGAATCTTAACTGTCACTGCAATGCCAATTTTGGTGTGATGTATTTGTTGTTCACTTAAAATTTCCTCTACAAAGAGAAGACATTTGTTAGCAAACCAATGAAATGAGAAGAGCTTCAAATATGGGGTCCAGTTACGAGAAAATTAAACTCACGTAAGCAGATAATTTCCCATCAGAACATGCTTGAATTTAAGCTGGTGAAGAACTGTAAAAGCAGGGCGTACAGGACCGGAGTAGTGACTAAGTGTCTAGAGGCCTCAAGGTGTAGTAGATAAGAGGATGGCCTCTGGAGTCAGGGCATTCAGGTGCCAGCTTTGGATTTACCACTGACTAGATGGGTGAGCTTACATAAAGCACAGCCTCACTGCACTTCTATATTCTCATATGTAGAATGAGGATGTGATTGTACCCATCTCATAGAGTTATTGTGAGGATTCAATCAGTTAATATATGAAGTATTCAGAATGGCACCTAGCATATAAGTCAGCTACTATCACAGGGCACAGATCCTTCCTTAGAAACTTATGAGCATGAACCCAAATGTTTGATGTTGTTTGTAGAATACTCATAAAATAGACTCACTTCTCATTCACTCACCAACACCTGCACACTAAAAAAAGGAGGGGAAAAGAAGGCATATGGCCTTTGGGGAAGGCAGAAAAAACCTAGGAAGAACAGACATGGGTCAGAGAAGAGAGGGGTGACGATTGTAGGATTAAAACTTTATGAAATCTTGAAATACTGATTGGTCAGGTCAAAAAGGTGCAGGCTTGAAGAAGCTCCTAGTGACCAAATTTGGGACAATTTGAACACCAACAAGAATAATGGTGATATAATACACATTTAACTTCTAAGCCATAAATCCATATTGGTGAGGGGATGAGAGGGAGGGGAGAGGGAGGTTGAGGGGGAAGGGAGGAAGAGTTAGAAAACAGGAGAGGGAGAGATAGAGATTTTTTTCCTTACACATGAGTGCCAGCTAAATAAAAAAGAATGAATTATAGAAAAGCAACTTTTCAGTCCTCAATGTAATAATTGATTTAAGCAAGGATCATCAATGGATACTAAAAACCATTGGGTAAAACATTGTAAGAAAAACAGAATATTCTCATGGGTTAATGTATCATTCCACAAATTACTTCTTACTCCCAAAGTAAAGATCTAGCTGTCAACATCTTAACTAACTACTCAAAGTTAGTATCAACAATACTGGTAATATTATGTTATATTATATGCCTCTTGATGAGATGTATACCGTTTCTATCACCTATGTAGTAGCATTCTATATAATATTTTCACTCCAAAAACATTTATCCTGCAGGTAACAAGAGGAAATTGAAAATTTCAGAACATGGTCAGTTGTACCAAAGAAATGGCATGAACTTAAAATACGCACACACACACACACACACACACACACACACAAATGTTTAAGCAAAGTGTGAGGAGTTGAGTATTCTAGACTAAGAAGACCAAACTATCAAATGCAGGGTATGAAACTTAATTAGTTTCTGAATTTAAAAAAAATGTTTTGCGGCCTGTAATCCCAGCATTTTGGGAGGCTGAGGCAGGCAGATCACGATGTCAGGAGATCAAGACCATCCTGGCTAATGTGGTGAAACCCCATCTCCATTAAAAATACAAAAAATTAGCCAGGCATGGTGGCGGGTGCCTGTAGTCCCAGCTACTTGGGATGCTGAGGCAGGAGAATGGCCTGAACCTGGGAGGCGGAGCTTGCAGTGAGCTGAGATGGCGCCACTGCACTCCAGCCTGCACTCCAGCCTGGGCGTCAGAGCGAGACTCCGTCAAAAAAACAAAAAAACAAAAAAAATCCAAAACCAAAAAAATTTTGGGAACAATGACAAAACTTGAAAATAGCATATAGTAGGTATTATATTTAGTTATGAAAGCTGTGCTTATTTAAGAGAATGCTCCTGTTCTTCAGAGACGCCTACTGAGGTCCTTAGGGGTGCAGTATGATGATGTCTGTAACTTCTTTTTCAAAGGTTCAGGAAAAAAGTATCTACAATAGGTGTCTATGTGTGTTTATGATAGAGCACATATTATAAAAACTTTAAAACTGATGGAACTAAGTGATGCATATATAGGCATCATTGTGCTAGTCTTTCACATTTTCTGTATGTTTGAGAAACATTTTAAATTAAAACAAAATGTAACACACAAAAAAATGAGTAGCTTCTTACCTGTTGCATTCTGTGCTCCTGCCAGCCTGGCCCTTATTAAGCCATGTCTCTCTTTGAGATGAAGAATCCGAACTTTTGGAAACTGGGACATGTATTTATCCAAATTATCTTTTAGGTAGTCTACATCAGAGTAAAGATAAACCAGGAACACTTGAATTAGCTAAGTCTAGATAGTATCAGAAGTGCCTTCCCGAAGTCAAATGCCAAAAACTATGACATTACCATCATCACTGAATTTTATTCCTTGGGTCATAATTTTATTTTCTGATGTCATTTTCTTGGAAGGATTCTGTCTCATTTCAATATTCAAAGCTGTCTGATTTTTCAAACCCCAAATCTTTGTTTTCAGTGTTGCAAGGTGATACAGTGGAGGGCACACCTTTCTGAGTATTTGTCAAGGTAGGGGAATATTTGCCTTAAAATAAATGTAGCTCAGGCTTCTGCACAATTCTGCTTCTACTCTCAACCCCACCTCTTGCAAAAGCCCTTTCCATGACCCAAGGAAGAGGCTAAACAATGTGTGCAAATAAGACCCTTTCATTTCCTACTCTGACATCCCCTTCCATTACACCTTTTCTCTCTTATTAGATGGCTATGGAGGGATCCAGCTAAAGGAACAGTTTTCTGGGGGCTTTATGAGCCATGTTTATGTGACTTATAGTCACTTCTGTGTGTAATTAAGCTATTGACAGCTATCCTAGGTCGGAATGGCTTCCAGAAAACTTTCTAAGAAAGTTTTTCTTAGGACCCTGAAAACTGAATAAGCTTCAGGTCCCACAGAATCTGGACCTACCCCTCATGAAGGGACTCTTATCTACTTTCTAATTGGGTGCTATTTTTGTTTATGCTTTCAAGGCCACGTTTTATGTTTTCAGCCAGTTTTTCTCTGTCATCCCACAGTTTCTTGAGCTCAGTGTGATTATGGTAGAAACTCTGAAGCTAAAGAAACTTCCCATGTTGCTGTGGTCACAGCTCAAGGCTAAGACTTAGCTTAAGGCTAAGTATATTAGCATTGCCAAGTCTTTGCTATTTTCTAAACTTTTCTGAAAAATGGGTTCCATTTTGGGAATTTGTAATGTGGCTGTCAGACCACCTACATACACAAGTTATTTGACAACCTAAAGAGTGAGATTCTTCACTGTAATAAACAAAAATGAATGTAAAGGCTATGGTGGATTCTTCTTTTGAACTTTATTGGAATCACCTCATCTCTCTTGTCCTATTGGCAATTTGTCTTCTTAACACTTAACTGAACACATCATATGCCTTGCTCTCAAGGAAGAAGCCATAAGACCTCAATTTCTTTGCCTTCCATAAAGTCCAACTGTAACTCCAGTTATTACCAGTAGGCAAGGCCTCCCTTTAATTGTGATTCCATTAAAAGGGATTTATGCAATTGTAGAGGACATCTAAACTCCAGTACTTCAAAGTACCCATCTCCAACGAGCCATAGTTAGAAGATCATTCCAACATGGTAGGAGAGTTACAACTGAGACAACTAACTGAATAGAGCTCCAGATGACTTTTAATGTCCACAGATGCTTAGACTTATGTCTCTGAGGCTCCACGTAAAACAATGCATTTGTACAATGTTTATGCTTCATCAAATTATCTTGTAATTTTGCCATCCAAACTGCTACCAAACTTTGCTTCCACCAAACTTTGAAATTTCAAGAGATAGCCCGAGTGGTTTTCTTACCTTTGGTGCTGAAGTCATCTACCAGCAGAATCTCCTTGATGAGGTATGGAGGAGAGCGATTGAGGACACTGTGAACAGATCTCAGGAGAGTGGACCACACTTCATCCACAAAGCACATGATGACACTGGTGGTTGGGAGGTTATTGTGAACTAGCTGCTCTGTACATCTGGGCCGGAATATAAGCAGAGCACAAGAGATGTACTAAGGAGATCCACAAGATAGTTTTAAAAGTCACAGAGTGTGATGGTGTGCATATACACACACAGTCTGTCATCGATCTGTCTGGTCTATCAATCATCTATTTATATATACCAATGATGATTTTATTATTTATCATGTACCTTTTCTTGAGGAGGGGTACATGCAAAATAAAAAAGCAGAAGGATTACCTGTAACAGTGGTTGTTGTAAAAGGACAAGAGATGCAAGACATGAGAATGTTCCATGGAGACATCACACTGCGGTGGAAAGGACATGGGCTTTACAGATAGTTAGACTCTATTTTAAATCTCATGGCCAATATTTCTCAGGTCTTTAACCATTAATGCCTTCTTTAACTTCTCTGTGCCTCAATTTCCTCGTCTGTAGAATGAGGTAATAAATGGTTCTTATTCAATAGAGTTTTGTAGCCTAGTGATAATGTACATACAAAGCCTAGCAGGGTTCCTGGCACAGGAATTTATGAAATGGTAGTTACTGCTATCATTACTAGTTTATATGTTAGAAGATAGCATTCTGACTTATTTAATGTTCCCAAGTAGTTTATGATTGCCTTTCCAACTGGTCATCTGCCAAGTGCCACGGGATCTATTCTTTTCTCCCATTCTGCTTGTGTATGTACTTATGGCATAATATATATGTGCTAAATAATTAAACTCTTTTCAGCTTCCCTATCTGGGGCTCCCTTGCTGATACTCTGCTACAGAATAGCCACAGTTGAAAAACCATTTTGCTGGCATAGGAATGCAATCCAGGCTACAGTGGGAGTTAGTATTCACGCGGGTTGCAACTGGCCTGGGTTTTTTCCCATGCCCTGCGGAATACACTGCCTCACTGCTGGCATTCTTTCACCCCCTGCCTGTGCCACTCTTCATAGGCAGTGTCTAGTGGAACCTCACAAAATGTATTTGCCATCTTACTAACACAGCTACTGTCAGTAATGTGATCATTAATGATGATGACCATAAACATTATAAGCATTCCATATTATTTCAATGTCGACCTCAAATTACCAGCATCTCTTTCTCTTTCTATTGGTGAATAATCAAAATCATGGAAAGACTAGTCCATGATTCTACTGTTAGTAAATGGCAGAGCGGGGATATGAACACTGATCCAGTCTGGCTCCAAAAGTAACCATTGAGGAAGCCTTAGATCCACAAGAATAGAAGCAGCTGGCAGTAGATGTAGCATTTTGTGAGAGCTGGCACTTCTGCCAAATAACATGGTTACACTTTACTTATTCCATAAATAAAAATAGGTAAGAGCAAAAACCATAGTAAAGCAAATCACATTTGCATGGCACTCTAGTGTTGCCAGGGTGCTATTCTGTACATAATTGAATTCGGTCTTCATGACAACTGCTTGAGATACATATTATTATACACTTCTTCAAATAGAGCAAACTAAATCTTGGGAAGTTAAATGACTTACGCACATCATCCACCTAGAAAGGATATATAAGGAAATGTGAACAAATAATGTTTTCACTTTACTGCTGGTTTTTCTGTAGGAGAATGGGTTTTGGAAATAGATATGTGCTCAAATATCAGTTTTTCTAATTACAGATTTGGAACAGCTTTACTACTTCTTTGAACCTCAATTTGCCAACTACAAAGCTGAAATTAAACATGTACCTGTAAGATTACATATAAATATTATGTAAAGCTCATCTAATATATATCTGACACATAGGGAGTACTTAAGAAATGGTAGACAAATCCAGCTATGCTCCATAATATCAATGGTTTCCTAAATGGTTGTTTATCATAACAATTGACAAAGCCTTAGAAAAATATAAATATCCAATCCTCAGCACCAGAAAATCAATGTACAAGGTTTGCAGAGGGCCCAAGAATCCATGTCTTAAAATACAAACAAATAAAACAAAATGCAAAGAAACCAACCAAACAACAAACAAAAGAACGACTCACAAATCATTGATTGGTGAGTTTAAGAACTTGAGCTCGCCGGGCGCGGTGGCTCAAGCCTGTAATCCCAGCACTTTGGGAGGCCGAGACGGGCGGATCACGAGGTCAGGAAATCGAGACCATCCTGGCTAACACGGTGAAACCCCGTCTCTACTAAAAAATACAAAAAACTAGCCAGGCGAGGTGGCAGGCGCCTGTAGTCCCAGCTACTCGGGAGGCTGAGGCAGGAGAATGGCGTAAACCCGGGAGGCGGAGCTTGCAGTGAGCAGAGATCCGGCCACTGCACTCCAGCCTGGGCGACAGAGCGAGACTCTGTCCCCCCACCAAAAAAACAAAAAACAAAAAACAACACTTGAGCTCAAAATAAAGTTAATTTATTCTTATTATTTGAGGCTAATATTAAAAAAAATAAATTGAGGGCTGATAGAAGCATGTCCTAAATGTTCAAGTGACATAGAATTAAAATAACACATTTTGATTCAGTATCTTGATGTAGTGATCAGGTATCTAATGCTAACTTAAAATAGCAGACTGTCTAAACTAATACTAGTCTACACAAAGGATCCATGCATTGGCATTTCTGAATAGTATGAGAAGATATTCCTCTCTTCACTTAAGAGCTTTATCAGTTTACTTTGGTTACCATAACAAATTACTGAAATTTCTGCTTAACAGTTCCTTCCTGAATGTATCTATTTTCTCTCACATTTTTACTCTGAACAGAAAGAAGATAACAGTCCGCATCCTCAACATTTTGCTTGGTACTCTCCTCAGCTAAATATCCGAGTTAATCATTGGCAAGTTCTGCTAATTTTCACATGACTATAGGACACAATTAAGCCAAGCTCACTGCCACTATGTAACACGGATCATTTTTCCTCCATTTCTCAATCATGTGCTCTGTATTTCCTTCTAAGCCTGTACCAGAAGTACTTACAATGCTCATATTTTTGCCAACATTCTGCTCAAGATAGCATACATATTTTCAAAGACTACTGATAGAAGCTTGCTTTCTATTTTTTTCTGAAACAGAGTCTTGCTCTGTTGCCCAGGCGGGAGTGCAATGGCACAATCTTGATAGAAGCTTTCTCTACTGTGCCGCTCACTTCCTTCTGAGCCCTCACCAACAGCATACTTGATATCAATATTTCTACCACCAGTGACTTCAGGGCATTCTAGGTTTTTTCTGTGATGCTTCACAGAATTCTTCCAGCCTCTACCTATTACCTAATTCCTTGGTGTATTAGGCCATTTTTGTGTTGCTCTAAAGAAATCCACCTGGCCAGGTACCTGTAATCCCAGCAATTTGGGAGGCCGAGGCAGGCAGATCACTTGAGGTCAGGAGTTCGAGACCAGCGTGGCCAACATGGTGAAATCCAGTATCTACTAAAAATACAAATATTAGCCGGGCATGGTAGCAGGTGCCTGTAATCCCAGCTATTTGGGAGGCTGAGGCAGGGAGAATTATTTGAACGCTGGAGGTGGAGGTTGTAGTGTGTAGTGAGCTGAGATCACACCACTGCACTCTAGCCTGGGTGACAGAGTGAGACTCCATCTATTAAAAAAAAAAAAAAAAAGAAATACTTGAGACTAGCTAATTTACAAAGAAAAGTGGTTTAATTGGCTCATGGTTCTGCAGGCTGTACAGGAAGCATGGCTCTGGCATGTGCTCAGCTCCCAGTGAAGCTTCAGGGAGCTTTTACCCATGGCAGAAGACAAAGCGGGAGCAGGCATGTCACATGACAGAGCAAGCAAGAGACAGCAAGGTGAGGTCTCCCACCCTTTTAAACAACCAAATCTTGTGTGAACTGAAGGAGAACTCACATATCACCAAGGGGATGGCACTAAGTCGTTCATTACAGATCTCCCTCTGTGATCCAATACCTCCCACCAAGTCTCACCTCCAACACTGGAGGTCACATTTCAACATGAGATTTGAAGGGGACAAACATCCAAACCATATAACTTGGACATTCCTTGGATGATACTTCTGTATTTTGGGGTATTTGTTATAGCAGCACCTCACTCCTTGATACCAAATTTATATTAGTTTCTTCTGACTACCATGACAAATTACCACAAACTTGGTAACATATTCTGTCACATTTCTGGGGGCCAGAATTCTCAAACCAACATGTCAATAGGGCCTCACTCCCTCCACAAGCTGTAGGGGAGATTTAGTTCCTTGCCTCTTTCAGTTTCTGCTGGCAATCCTTGACTTGTTACATCACTCAAATCTCTCTCTCTGTCTTCACATCACTTTCTCCTCTGTCTCTCTCTGGGTGAAACCTCTGCCTGGCTCTCTTTTTTATAAAAGTGTTTATACATGTGATTTAGGGCATTTGGGGCCTATCTGGGTAATTCAGGGTAAATGTCTCCTCTCAAGATCCTTCATCACATCTCTTGCTTCAGAAGGTAATATTTACTCTTTTTCCAGGTGAGGTAACAATCACAGGTTCTGACAATTAGGAAGTAAATATAGTTTTGGAGAACCATGTCTTTTAGCCTGACACAAGGGCTTATTGAGTTAAGGCAAGAAATAGGCTGGGTGAGGTAGCTCATGCCTGTAATCCCAGCACTTTGGGAGGCCAAGGCAGGTGGATCACTTGAGGTCAGGAGTTCGAGACCAGCCCAACCAACATGGAGAAACCCTGTCTCTACTAAAAAATACAAAAAATTGAGGTCTGCTCCAAGATGGCCAAGTAGGAAGAGCTCTGGTCTGCAGCTCCCAGAGTGATTGACACAGAAGACGGGTGATTTCTGCATTTCCAACTGAGGTACCTGGTTCATCTCACTGGGGCTGGTTGGACAGTGGGTGCAGCCCACGGAGGGTGAGCTGAAGCAGGGTGGAGCATTGCCTTACCCGGGAAGCGCAAGGAGTCTGGGGATTTCCCTTTCTTAGCCAAGGGAAGCTGTGACAGATTGTACCTGAAAAAATGGGACACTTTCGCCCAAATACTGTGCTTTTCCCACTGTCTTAGCAACCGGCAGACCAGGAGATTCTCTCCTGTGTCTGGCTTGGTGGGTCCCACACCCACGGAGCCTTGCTCACTGCTAGTGCAGCAGTATGAGATCAAACTGGGAGGCAGCAGCCTAGCTAGGGGAGGGACGTCCACCATTGCTGAGGCTTGTGTAGGTAAACAAAGCAGTCGGGAAGCTCAAACTGGGCGGAGCCCACTGCAGCTCAGCAAGGCCTACTGCCTCTGTAGACTCCACCTTTGTGAGCAGGGCATAGGTGAACAAAAGGCAGCAGACAACTTCTGCAGACTTAAATGTCCCTGTCTGACAGCTCTGAAAAGAGCAGTGATTCTCCCAGCACAACATTTGAGCTCTGAAAATGGACAGACTGCCTCCTCAAGTGGGTCCCTGATCCCTGTATAGCTTAACTGGGAGACACCTCATATAGGTGGGTGTCCCTCTGGGACGAAGCTTCCAGCGGAAGGACCAAGCAGCAATATTTGCTGTTCTGTAGCCTCCACTGGTGATACCCAGTCAAACAGGGTCTGGAGTGGACCTCCAGCAAACTCCAACAGATCTGCAGCTGAGGGACCTGACTGTTAGAAGGAAAACTAACAAACAGAAAGGAATACCATCAACATCAACAAAAAGGACATCTACACTAAAACCCCATCTGTAGGTCATCAACATCAAAGACCAAAGGTAGATAAAACCACAAAGATGGGGAGAAACCAGGGCAGAAAAGCTGAAAACTCTAAAAATCAGAGTGCCTCTTCTCCAAAGGATTGCAGCTCCTTGCCAGCAATGGAACAAAGCTGGATGGAGAATGACTTGGACAAGTTGATAGAAGTAGGCTTCAGAAGGTCAGTAATAACAAAATTCACTGAGCTAAAGGAGCATGTTCCTTCCCATCACAAGGAAGTAAAAACCTTGAAGAAAGGCTAGATGAATGGCTAACTAGAACAGTGTAGAGAAGACATTAAATGACCTGATGGAGCTGAAAACCTGATGGGCAAGAGAACTTTGTGATGCATGCACAAGCTTCAATAGCCGATTCAATCAAGTGGAAGAAAGAGTACCAGTGATTGAATATCAAATGAATGAAATGAAGTGAGAAGAGAAGTTTAGAGAAAAAAGAGTAAAAAGAAATGAACAAATCCTACAAGAAATATGGGACTATGTGAAAAGACCAAATCTACATCTGACTGGTGTACCTGAAAGTGATGGGGAGAATGGAACCAAGTTGGAAAACACCCTTCAAGATATTATCCAGGAGAACGTCCCCAACCTAGCAAGGCAGGCCAACATTCAAATTCAGGAAATACAGAGAACACCACAAAGATACTCCTTGACAAGAGCAACCCCAAGATAAATAATTGTCAGATTCACCAAGGTTGAAGTGAAGGAAAAATGTTAAGGGCAGCCAGAGAGAAAGGTCGTGTTACCCACAAAGGGAAACTCATAGGACTAACAGCAGATTTTTTGGCAGAAACTCTACAAGCCAGAAGAGAGTGGGGTCCAATATTCAACATTCTGAAAGAAAAGAATTTTCAACCCAGAATTTCATATCCAGCCAAACTAAGCTTCATGAGTGAAGGAGAAATGAAATCCTTTACAGACAAGCAAATGCTGAGAGATTTTGTCAACACCAGGCCTGCCTTACAAGAGCTCTTGAAGGAAGCAATCAACATGGAAAGAAACAACCCATACCAGCCACTGCAAAAACAGGCCAAATTGTAAAGACCATTGATGCTATGAAGAAACTGCATCAATTAATGGGCAAAATAACCAGCTAACATCATGACAGGATCAAATTCAAACATAACAATATTAACCTTAAGTGTAAATGGGATAAATGCCCCAGTGAAAATACACAGACTGGCAAATTGGATAGAGTCAATACCCATCAGTGTGCTGTATTCAGGAGACCCATCTCATGTGCAGAGACACACATAGGCTCAAAATAAAGGGATAGAGGAAGATCTACCAAGCAAATGGAAAGCAAAAAAAAGCAGGGGTTGCAATCCTAGTCTCTGATAAAGCAGACTTTAAACCAACAAAGATCAAAAGAGACAAAGAAGGCCATTACATAATGGTAAAGGAATCAATTCAACAAGAAGAGTTAACCATCCTAAATATATGTGTACCCAATAGAGGAGTACCCAGATTCATAAAGCAAGTCCTTAGAGACCTACAAAGAGACTTAGACTCCCACACAATAATAATGGGAGACTTTGACACCCCACTGTCAATATTAGACAGACCAACGAGACAGAAGGTTAAAAGGGATATCCAGGACTTGAACTCAGCTCTGCACCAAGCAGACCAAATAGACATCTACAGAATTCTCCACCCCAAATCAACAGAATATTCATTCTCCATAGCACAGCATCACACTTATTCTAAAATTGACCACATAATTGGAAGTAAAGCACTCCTCAACAAATGTAAAATAACAGAAATCACAACAAACTGTCTCTCAGAACACAGTGCAATCAAATTAGAACTCAGGATTAAGGAATTTACTAAAAACCACACAACTACATGGAAACTGAACAACCTGCTCCTGAATGACTACTGAGTAAATAACGAAATGAAGGCAGAAATAAAGATGTTCTTGGAAACCAGTGAGAGCAAAGACACAACATACCAGAATCTCTGGTACACATTTAAAGCAGTGTGTAGAGGGAAATTTATAACACTAAATGCCCACAAGAGAAAGCAGGAAAGATCTAAAATCAACACCCTAACATCACAATTAAAAGAACTAGAGAAGCAAGAGCAAACACATTCAAAAGCTAGCAGAAGGCAAGAAATTACTAAGATCAGAGGAGAGCTAAAAGAGCTAGAGACACAAAAAACCCTTCAAAAAATCAATGAGTCCAGGAGCGGGTTTTTTGAAAAGATCAACAAACTTGATAGACTGCTAGCAAGACTAATAAAGAATAAAAGAGAGAAGAATCAAATAGACACAATAAAAAATGATGTCACCACTGATACCACAGAAATACAAACTACTGTCAGAGAACACTATAAACACCTCTACTCAAATAAACTAGAAAATCTAGAAGAAATGGATAAATTCCTGGACACATACACCCTCCCAAGACTAAACCAGGAAGAAGTTGAATCTCTGAATAGACCAATAACAGGCTCTGAAATTGAGGCAATAATTAATAGCCTACCAAACAAAAAAATCCAGGACCAGACAGATTCACAGTCAAATTCTACCAGAGGTACAAAGAGGAGGTGGTACCATTTCTTCTCAAACTGTTCCAATCAATACAAAAAGCGGGAATCTTCCCTAACTCATTTTATGGGGCCAGCATCATCCTGATATCAAAGCCTGGCAGAGACACAACAAAAAAAGAGAATGTTAGACCAATATCCCTGATGAACATCGATGCAAAAATCCTCAATAAAATACTGGCAAACCAGAATCCAGCAGCACATCAAAAAGCTTATCCACGATGATCAGGTCAGCTTCACCCCTGGGATGCAAGGCTGGTTCAACATACACAAATAAATAAACGTAATCCATCATATAAACAGAACCAAAGACAAAACCACCTGATTATCTCAATAGATGCAGAAAAGGCCTTCAACAAAATTCAGCAGCCCTTCATGCTAAAATCTCTTAATAAACTAGGTATTGATGGAACGTGTCTCAAAATAATAAGAGTTATTTATGACAAACCCACAGCCAATATCATACTGAATTGGTAAAAACTGGAATCATTCCCTTTGAAAACTGGCACAAGACAAGGATGCTCTCTCTCACCATTCCTATTCAACGTAGTGTTGGAAATTCTGGCCATGGCAATCAGGCAAGAGAAAGAAATAAAGGGTATTCAATTAGGAAAAGAGGAAGTCAAATTGTCCCTGTTTGCTGATGACATGATTGTATATTTAGAAAACCCCCTCACCTCAGCCCAAAATCTCCTTAAGCTTATCAGCAACTTTAGCAAAGTCTCAGGATACAAAATCAATGTGTAGAAATCACAAGCATTCTTATACACGAATAACAGAGAATCAAATTCCTATACAGGAATAACAGAGAGCCAAATCATGAGTGAACTCCCATTCACAATTGCTACAAAGAGAATAAAATACCTAGGAATCCAACTTACAAGGGATGTGGAGGACCTCTTCAAGGAGAAATACAAACCACTGCTCAATGAAATAAAAGAGGACACAAACAAATGCAAGAACATTCCATGCTCATGGATAGGAAGAATCAAAATAGTGAAAATGGCCATACTGCCCAAGGTAATTTATAGATTCAATGCCGTCCCCATCAAGCAACCTATGACTTTCTTCACAGAATTGGAAAAAACTCCTTTAAAGTCCATATGGAACCAAAAAAGAGCCCACATTGCCAAGACACTCCTAAGCAAAAAGAACAAAGCTGGAGGCATCATGCTACCTGACTTCAAACTATACTACAAGGCCACAGTAACCGAAACAGCATGGAACTGGCACCAAAACAGATACATAGACCAATGGAAAAGAACAGAGGCCTCAGAAATAACACCACACATCTACAACCATCTGATCTTCAACAAACCTGACAAAAACAAGAAATGGGGAAAGAATTCCCTATTTAATAAATGGTGCTGGGAAAACTGGCGAGCCATATGTAGAAAGCTGAAACTGGATCCCTTCCTTACACCTTATACAAAAATTAATTCAAGATGGATTAAAGACTTAAATGTTAGACCTAAAACCATAAAAATTCTAGAAGAAAACCTAGGCAATACCATTCAGGACATAGGCATGGGCAAGGACTTAATGACTAAAACACAAAAGCAATGGCAACAAAAGTCAAAATAGACAAATGGGATCTAATTAAACTAAAGAGCTTCTGCCTGGCAAAAGAAACTACCATCAGAGTGAACATGCAACTTACAGAATGGGAGAAAATTTTTGCAATCTACCCATCTGACAAAGGACTCATATCCAGAATCTTCAAATAACTCAAACAAACTTACAAGAAAAAAAAAACCCCATCAAAAAGTGGGCAAAGGATATGAACAGACACTTCTCCAAAGAAGATGTTTATGCAGCCAACAGACACATGAAAAAATATTCATCAGCACTGGTCATCAGAGAAATGCAAATCAAAACCACAAGAGATACCATCTCACGCCAGTTAGAATGATGATCGTTAAAAAGTCAGGAAATAACAGATGCTGGGGAGGATGTGGACAAATAGGAACGCTTTTACATTGTTGGTGGGAGTGTAAATTAGTTCAACCAGTGTGGAAGACAGTGTGGCAAGTCCTCAAGGATCTAGAACTAGAAATACCATTTGACCCAGTGATCCCATTACCAGCTATATACCCAAAGGATTATAAATCATGCTACTATAAAGACACATGCACACGTATGTTTATTGTGGCACTATTAACGATAGTAAAGACTTGGAACCAACCCAAATGTCCATCAATGATAGACTGGATTAAGAAAATGTGGCACATATACACCATGGAATACTATGCAGCCTTAAAAAAAGGATGAGTTCATGTCCTTTGCAGGGACATGGATGAAGCTGGAAACCATCATTCTCAGCAAACTATCGCAAGGACAAAAATCCAAACACCACATGTTCTCATTCATAGGTAGGAATTGAACAATGAGAACACTTGGACACAGGGCAGGGAACATCACACACTGTGGTCTGTTGTGGGGTGGGGGGCTGGAGTAGGGATAGCATTAGGAGAAACACCTAATGTAAATGACGAGTTGAGGGGTGCAGCAAACCAACATAAACCTGCACATTGGACACATGTACCCTACAACTTAAAGTACAAAAAAAAAATACAAAAAATTACCCAGGAATCGTGGCAGGCACCTGTAATCCCAGCTACCCGGGAGGCTAAGGCAGGAGAATTGCTTGAAGCCAGCGGGGCAGAGGGTACAGTGAGCTGAGATCGTGCCATTGCACTCCAGCCTTGGCAACAAGAGTGAAATTCTGTCTCAAAAACAAAAACAAAACAAACAAACAAAAAGCAAGAAATGTGCTGTTTTCAAATAAAAATTTAAAATGGTTTCTCTACCCCTCAACAAAAGGTAGGTTTATTTTGAATTTACAGAATTGTTAGTCATGCTGGTTTTTTATCTCTAAATTTGAAGCTTCTTTGTAGTTTTAGGAGTTTGCACATTGAAGTCCATGAAAGTGTTAATTGGTGATACCAAATTATGAACTATTGTATTGAAACTCAATTTTAGAAAAGAAAGATAATTAGAAAAAAAAAGAGGAAAGAATATAAATTGAGGAGCTTCCAAGAAGCACATAAAAAATTGGTCTATTTGGTTGCATGATTACCAACAATTCCAACAATTAAGGGACAATTTTGGAACTGGACAGACTTTAAACTCTGAAATGTTTTTCATAAGGCAAAAGAGGAAACATCTCCAAAATAAGATTCTAATTCTCAGAATCTCTTGTGGTGAACATTAAAGACCAGAGTGATGAGACTAAAGTTTCCCAACGAGAGATTGGTGGGGCGAGAGCACAATGAACTACAAAGTAAAAGGTAAATGAACAATGAAACACCATCCCATACCACTTAGAATGGCAGTTGTTAAAAAGTCAGAAAACAACTGTTGCTGGCAAGGCTGTGAAGAAAAGAGAATGCTTATACACTTCCATACTGTTGGTAGGAATGTAGTTCCTACCAATTACTTTATGCACTGTACAAGGCAGTTTGGAGATACCTCAAAGAACTTAACATAGAACTACCATTTGAGCAAGCATTCTAATTACTAGGTATATATCCAAATGAAAATAAGTTGTTCTACCAAAACAATTCAGCACTGTTCACAATAGCAAAGACATGTAATCAACCTAGGTGCCCCTCAATGGTGGATTGGATAAAGAAAATATGATACATATATACCATGAAATCCTATGAAGCCATAAAAAAGAATAAAATCATTTCCTTAGCAGCAATATGAATGCAGCTGGAGGACATTATCCTTAGCAAATTAACAGAGGACTAGAAAACCAAATATCACATGTTCTCACTTATAAGTGGGAGCTAAGCACTGGGTACTCATAGACATAAAGATGGCAACGATAGGCACTGGGGTCTACTAGAGAGGGTAAGGAAGGAGGGGCAAAGGTTGAATAACTGATTGTTGGGTACTATGCTCAGTACCTGGGTGACAGAATCATTTGTAATCCTAAACCTCAGCAGAACGCATTATACCCCTGTAACAAACCTGCACATGCACTCCCTGAATCTAAAATGTTGAAATTATTTAAAAAAGGAGTAAAACGTAAATGTGGGAAAGGATAGTATTTTGCAGACAATTTTGGGAGAAAACCTAGAAAAGAAAGAAATAGGAGGGTAGATAGGTGGGATACAAGGAAAATTTGTCATCCCTGTTCTCCCTTCCTCTCTTGAGTAGAAATGGACAGAATCATTTTTATGAGCATCAGAGAAGGTACAGATAGAACTAAGAGTTGAAAAAAAATCAGTAATTGATAGGATTATCAATAAAGCAAGGTCTCCTTATGTTAACCCACCTTACAGTGGCAGTTGATGCAATTAACAAGTCTAGTTTCTTTTGGCCACTGTCCATTTTTAAATTTTTTGTCCCATGAGACACTACACTCTCCTAGTTTTCACCCATCACTCACTGGCTTTTCACCTTCAGTTTCCTTCTCAGCTTTCCTTTCCTCTTAACAAACACAAGATTCTCAGAGCTGGGTCTGGGGCTTTGTTTTCTTCTATGTATGATATGACTGTATGAGCCCATCATGCCCACAGTTTTAAGTGTGATAATATCTTCCTAGTTTATATCCAGGTCAGCTTTCTCATCTGAATTGCAGATTTACCTTACATCTAAACAACTTTTGAACATCTCCTCTGCATGTCTCACAGGCATCTCACTCATAATGTGTCTGAAACAGAAACCTTGACTTCACCCCACTCAATCCAACCAGCTCCTTTGCATTTCCCTCATAATGGCATCACCATCCTCCTTGCTGCAGAAATATGGATTCTCGTCTAGAATTCACCCTCTTCCTGACTGTAAATATAATCAATCCATCAACTTCTATTCTGTATATTGCCAACAAATATCTCAACTCTAACATCTTTATACCTCCACAGTTGCCTCCCCTGGCTCTTGAGCATCCATTCCCTTTCTCCAGGATTATTGCTGGAGTCCCATAATGGGACACTACTTCCACAGTTTTTCAGATCAACACCACTCTCCTGTCTAAAATCCTCAGTCAATTTCTATGGGACAAAGTGAAAAGGAAAAAAAAAAAATCCACATTCTTTAGTTTATAGGACCCCTGCTCACCTTTCCAACTGCCTGTCATTCCACTCTCCCCTCACACACTCCACCTTGGCCTTCTTTCAGTTCCTAGAAGAATGCTTCAGCTTTTGTTATTTGCTTAACTTCTAGCATTTTTGCTACCCTTCCCATATCTTCGTGGCTGGCTGCCTCTGTTCATTTAGTTCCTATCTTAAATATTCCCTTCACAGAGATGCCGTCTCTGACTACCCTCTCAAAATTTAGGTATTCTTTTATTATTCCCTATTGCAGTCACCTGTGTTTCTGTCATAGCATTCTTTTATCAATCTTATTTCCTTATCTTCTGCATCCAAAATTTTCTGAGGGCAGGACAAATCTGCCTTGCCTACTGCAGTACCACAAGCTTCCAGCACAATTACACAATAAATATTTGATAAATATGTATTGAATGCATGAATGGATGGATGGAGATGAGATGGAGCTTAAATTTAAAGCCAAAATAGTGGAAGAAATATTTCCCTTTGAGATAGAAAGTACAAAATGGTGGTAATGTATACAAATATATTTATGCACATGGGATGAGAAGTTGAAAATAGCCGTAGCTCATACTGGAGGAAAGGTTATCTGTTAATGTAATAAGCTAGGGGCTTGAGGAGAATGGAGAATATTTTAGACATATACCATGGGCAATGGGAGAGAATACTAGCCAGCTAGCTAGGATTTCAGATGGGCAGTGAGCGCTTTTCTGAAACTGGAGATGCCAAAATTTTATGAAATTTCAATATATGATTTGCTCCACCAGTGCCTGCCAGCCTGAGTGTAAGAAGAGATAAAGCAAATTGCTGGATTAATATGAGTCTAAGGGACATCAAAGCACATGAAGTAGAAAGAGAATGGGTAGTGAGGTTTGAGGGGACTGGTGTAAGGTGGTTGAATATTCTGGGATGAGCTCTGGGTCAGGGAAAGAGGAAGTAAAGCTAAGAGAAGTATAATAGCCTGAGTGAAAGGGAGGGTACAGAAGAAAACAGCTACGGCCTATGACTTCCTCTTCTCTAATTTTAGAATATAAATTAATGAGAAATTATTTCACACATTTCACACTTAAATTTTTTTAATGGTATTTGGTGCTGAAAAAAAATCTAATCAATTCTAAAAAGAAAGAGTCAATTACACAAATTCTGCATAAACCAACAAGCCCCGCTGTGAAGTCCTGAGAGTTGCTTTGTGGTTAAAATTTGGTTGATCTTAGAAACATCCAGTGACAAAAGGAATTGTATGAGAAGGAGTTAACTAAGCAGGCTCATGCAAATGACTCTTCCTATATTTTAAATTAGTAGAGTTTTTGTCTTTTTTAGAAGGAAGTTCTAAAAATTGCTAGACAGTCTGAAATTGGAGGTAAGAAAAACTCTCAGAAATTTGACAGATTTGGGGAAGACACCTCTAATCACCAAATATCTAATCCTCCATTCCCCCAATGTGTCATGGTGCCTTAATTTCACCATTAGTACCCTACATGGGTAGATCATGAGGGATTGCACTAGATGCTAATATCCCAACAAATAAGTAGCACCTCTGCCAATTGTTGACAAATATATATCTTAGATGTGTTTAAAGAATTACAATGAAGAAAATTCTGTGGAAGATTATATAGTACAGATCATATTAGTGCCTGGTAAAAGCAATATTATAGGATGACAGAAAGAGATGCCAGAGATTTCCAATACAAAGTTTCAGGGTGTGCCTTGCTTTGGGGTCACTGACATGTCAAGGCATTCTAACATTTACAGAGGCCTGTTCTCCTGCATTACTAAACAGATTAAACATGTTTCCGGGTATCTAGAAAAACTAGTGTGCTTGTTTCATTCAAAGGAACAGTGGGAAACCCCAGCAAAGTTTTCAGCATTTTAAACTCTTACTCCAGTCTTTCATACTGGAAGGAAGGTTACTTGCTATTGTAATAGGGTAGGGGCTTGAGGCGAATGGAGAATATTCTGGACAGACACTACGTCATCTAGTTGGCATAGGTTGTAAAAACCATTTCAAGTTATCCTACACCAACTTAATTCAAGCAAGTTTCCTTTATTCCAATTTTCCCTTAATTTCTGCCTATATCGTGGGAGGAGGAATTGCTGCTAAAGTCTAATTTGAATGCCAGATATTTCTAGGTTTGTAACTTTTTTGAGGCTAGGAAATCACATTTATATTCTATATGCCTATTTATTAAACAGATTAGGTATTTAGAGTCTACTGGTCCCATGCTATACTTAAAAATTAATCTAATCTGTTTCGTGTGGGGGGAATCTATGCTTAGATTACTGTAGCCAATCCCAGTTCTAAAAACAAATGGGGCCTCTAATGTGGGGAGTTTCACTATCCTACACTTAGCTGACATACTACTGTGGTGGACAGAAAGACCCTGGACTTGAGAAAGATGACGAGGGACTAAGTTTTCTGTTCATTCTAGCATTTATTGGCCCTATGGCCATGGGCAAGTGAGTTAGGCTCCTAGAACCTTAGTTTCCTCACTTTTAGGATGAAGATTACAATGCCTTCATCACAGAACGGTGATGAAGATTTGATGAGATAATGTATGTAAAAATATTTTGTAAGCTTCATGCTGAAAAACTCATGTGAGAACCTATGATTACCCATAATGCAAATACACACATTTTGACGGAGCACATGAAAGGACACAAAGATAGATGTGTACCCGCCCCCCACCCGCTACACCCTTGTTCTGCTCTCTAATCTTTGCACATACCAGAGATTTCGTAAGTTCTGTGAGTACCTGGTTTTCTGCACGTACCAGAGATTTTGTTTTGCACATACCAGAGATTTTGTAAGTTCTGAGGCAAGGTCACAAGACGTGTTTAAGTAAGATAAACTCTTGCTGCCATAAACCTGCTCTCCCGCCTCAAAGTTTGAACCAAAATATCAGAAATGGCGGGAACCAATCATAGTTAGCCAAATCGCCTTGTTCAAACACTAGCCAATCATATATCTGATTTGTATAATAACTCTATGCCCACTTTTCTTAGACTATATAACACTGCTCGGAGCTCAGTGGGGGAGCTCTCCTGCCCGTCTCGTTTCACGAGCGAGGGAGAGTTCCAGGTTCGAACCTGTAATAAAGATCCTTGCTGCTTAGCTTTGACTCTGGACTCTGGTGGTCTTCTTCGGGGAATAAACGGTCTGGGCATAACACACACTGCCCTTTTCTGAGGCAGTCCTCTAATCTGAATCTGTCAAGTGCTCAATCATTTATCGAGAGACCCAGAAAGTGATGCGTCCCACCCTCCTGGCTTCTGTGTGCTGTATGCTGAGCCACTAACCTGATTTGAATGTAGCCTATCAAATAGAGAAGGTTTTAAATCCTAAGATTGAGAGAATGATAACATTCTCTCATTTCTATGAATTTTTCATTTTATTCCGAGACAGTCAAGATGTACTATGTGGGTCAAGTCTCAGGCTTCACAGGTTTGAACAGAAGGTCAAGGAGAATATTTTCTTAACTTCTATTTGCAATTCAACTACTGCCTTGATGTGAGCCTTCAGGGGCCTTCACTCCCCAAGCGCTGGTATCTCAGGAACATCAGGAGGAGAATTGAGCACACAGCTGAAGAGCTCTGCCTGGAATTGTATTCTTTTCTCCCAGACCTTAGAATTGTTTGGGGCCGCTTTCCCTCTCACTGATAAGACGGTACAGCGATATAAAAATTGTACTTTCATGTTTTGTTCTTTCTAGGGTAGACTATCTGTGACATTCAGTCAAAATCACCTGGCTACTGACTCAGAAAATTTAAGTCACACTCATCACTTCTACTCCAAAGTTCTTAGCCAACTGCGGCCGTGGTTGCCATGGTAAATGTAGAGTCATCAAAGTGACAGGACTCAGGCTTAGAAATATAAGCCACCAGCATCAACATTCACCACTTCAACAATAGTCTATTTTGAGCAGGAAGCTGTCACAGTGAAATTGGGATGGCAGGGAGAAGAGGAGGAGGTGGTGTGATGTGACAGAAATAGTACTAGGTGGGGATGTTCTGTCTTTCCTGCTGTGTATGACCTTGGGCAAGTCATTTTTCTCCTGGAACCTTCTCTGTAACATAAAGGACTAGATTAGATAACTTTCAAATCTTCACCTAGTATTAACATTCTGTGGTTTTCTATGCAACTTTAGCATTTACCTGTAAGTGCTTTCCTTTGGGTCATAAGTCCCCTGAGAAAAGGCAAATTAAATTGTTATTTCTATGGTTTTAAATCCCTTAATGATTTCCCACTGGCCCTTAGAAGAACTTGAACAAGGTCCTGAGTGATCTGGACTCTACTTACTTCTATGGCCTCATTTACATCCTCATTGCTCTCCTGCAACCCATGTCAGATTTCCTCAGTTTCTCAATGGATCATCCTTTTTACTGTTTTCTCCATTTCTCTGACTCTCTACTCTTTCAGGTTGCAGCTCAAACATTTCTGTCTCTCCCAGTTCAGGTTTAGCCTTTTATCTCCTTTTCCCCAATAGTCCCCTGTGTTTCTGCATCACATTTTGCTGTACATGCCTTGAAGTCTATGACCATGCTCTGATGCCATACTGCGCAGTAGCAGTCCTGAGAGCTTTGTTCACTGCAGGGCTGTGTTATGGCCCAGTTTTAAAGAATCACCTTTGCTTAGTGCTGTATAGGAAATGGTTTTCTATATTTTTTTCTCTGATGAGGTACATGTCATGCAAACTTAACTCCCCTCATGCATCTCTTACCCATGTATAAGGAAGAGAGGTGTTTTAATTTCTGCCAAAGTCATATGACTATAAGGAAACAAAGGAAGGAGGAGCTGTCACCTGTGGAAAGAATTAAAAATTGGGAAATTTTCTTTTGAATCCCAAATTTGCTATTAGCTTGCTGGGACAGTGGATAAATCATTTATTCTTTTACAGTCTCACCCTTCTCAACTGTAAAACATATGAAAGTTAATATCTCATAGTGTTGCTATGAGGATTGCTTAGAATACACACACACATGCAAACGTAAGTCTACATGCATACATATATGCATACACACACATCACTGACTGAAACAAAACTAAGCACTTCTTTTGTTTGTGAAGCTGAGCAGTGGAGGGATTCCCCTTTATGCACAGGGCCTTGGCAAGTCAAGGAGAGGTGCAGGTGATGATGGTCACTACATGGGGAGAGTTGCTGGGGGTGGAGAGGGAACCAGACTGGTGCAGTGGAATTATTACTGAGTGAGGAAGAATCAGAAAACTAGAGGTTGGGTCCCAACTTTGGCACTTGTGAGCCGTGAGGCCTTGGGCAAGTTACATTACCATTTGCTCTCTTTCCCCCTCTCATCTGTTAATAAAGAGACGTAACACTTTGCTAATCTGGCATGGCCAGAAGGATCAGATGAAATAATATGCCTGAAGGATAAAGGCCTCAACTGCCCGGCATGGTGCACCGCTCCTGATTGATAGGCAATGAGCAAATATCATGTGCAATGAAATGAACTGCCACTGTCTGAAATATCTGCTGTTACCTGAAACCTCAGCTTCCTCTGTCTCAGTTTTTCTATAGGTAAAGCCGGGATGATGATAGTATCTACCTTGAGGAATTGTTTTAAGGATTAAACGAGAAGGCAAGTTGTGAAGACCTTTGTAAACACTGTTTCCTCACATTGCTGCTTCTCACACTTGTCCATATTATCAACATTTTAGAAGCAAGGCCAACTGAGAAGGTACGTGAGTTTGGTATGATATAGCTGTTTTTCCAGGAGACTCTAAAAAGCTCCTTTCATTTCGAAAGCAAACAGCAAAATACAGCTTCTAAACATTGCTATTTTCTCTGAATTTTCTGAACCTTGAGCAAAAAAGTTGTTTCTCTCTTGAGAAGCTCCGTTCTGATTGGATCAGCCAGAAAAGCCCAATAGGAAGTTATTTTCAGGGCCAAGAGTACCAGGGCAATATTACAGCAAGAGTTTGATATATTATGCTGATGGTTAAATTGGGCCCTGTGTTCAGTATATGAAAAAGTATACTTCTTTCAAATTCCTGCATTTATTAACTACTCTCTCCCAGGAGTGTTTCTAGGGCTTTCACAGTATTTAGGAGGAAAAGTCAGGAATTCGCTTTAACATTTCTCAGTTTTATATTCATTAGGCACCGTTTAGCTGTTTTCTTCTCTTTGAACTAGAGGCAGAATTGTGCTTTCCATTCTTTTCCTCTGATCTTTGTTGTCTTTGTTACTCCCTTTGTTATAAGGAGAGTGGGATAAAGAAAAGTATTCAAAGGCCCAGTTCATTGTCCCTTGGCCATATTTCACCTTCATTATGTTACAGTCTAGTCTGAACCTTTTAACAAGTTTTCCTTTTTATTTCCTGATCTCCTACATGACTTTTGAGTGAAATAGAGCACTGTGCCCTAACACACAAACACGTGCATATGTTCACAAATGCACGCACGTGCCCACAAAAATGAACACGTACACATTATTCAAAAGGCACCACTGCATTGCTTTTACCCATAGAGGTGAAAGCAGGAAGTAAATCCTTTTGAATTCATCTTGTGAGGTTTTTTTTTTCCTGCCTCCAATTAGTTTCTCAAGGAGATCTCATAGCTTCTCCAATGAATTTTAATTAATATTCTCCAATCGCTATTAGTCACAAAAGCATGTTCGTTTCATCAATTAAGATTTGTATCCCATCTTGGGATAAAATTAAATCCCAAATTTAAATTTAATTTAACTTTAAAGTTTCTTTTTTTCTCTCAGTCTGATAAACTTTTAGAAGCTCAAAGTTTGGGAGGACACCTGATCACTTTATTTTCTCTCTTCTGTATCCTCCTGCTCCTCCCCTTCCTCCTCCAGTAACTCATCAGTTATAGTTTCTAACCCTACTAGGATCAAAATTAAGGTTCCAGAAAGTTTTTCTTTCCCCTCAGTAATTTAGATTGGTTTGTGGCAAATGCATGGTGCTATCTTTTGCTTTTCAAATGTGCCAAAAAAAACTTTCTTTAGCTGTGTAGGAAGGAATCAAATTATTGGTTGACAGTCCTGGCTCTGGGCTAAGAGAATAAAGACCCATTTTAATTGCTTTATTGAGGGGCTTGCCAGAGTTTTGTAGGGAAAGCAAAGCATTAAATTAAGCAATTGAGTAACATTATGAGGACACAGCAGTGGCAGACAAGCACGCCAGAATTCTTATTGTACTTTAAAAACTGAATGCTGGCAGCAAAAATTCCTTTGAGTCATTTTTCTCTAAATTCAGATTCAGGAAGTGCACTCTTAAAATAAGTTCGTTTTTGGAGTTCCATCTTAACTATAGCTTCAGGCCAGAAGACAGACTTCTCCAAGTAGAATTGCCCTGCACAGGATCACATTTTAGCAAAACCTGTGTTTACATATGTGTGTGCATGTGTGTGTGTGTGTATGTGTATGTGTATGTGCGTTGATTGTTGCTGACAGAAACAAACTTCAATCATTAGGAGCAAGAACTGAAAAGATTAGCTTTTAATTAAAAAAAGATTAAATATGGAACTTTAACTGTCAAAAAAGCATTTTATTTCAAGCAAATTTTATAGGCAAAATTTCTAGGCAACAATGAAGTTGTATTTTACATGCTGACATAAAACATTCTTGTAAATAAAATAGGCTTTCCTCTCTTGAAAGCCAAAACATTAAAATTAAGAACCAAAACAATAACAAAAATATAAAATAAGGAATAAACATGAATTAATGAATAGATCATAGCGTTAAACAGAATGTGTTTGCCTTAAATCAGATTTTAATATATTCCATATATTCATAATGAAAAATTAAGAAGTCATTAATAATTTATAAATAGACTTGTTGCAGGTTTCATTTGAATTGCTACCTTTTGATTATTTTCAAGGTAGTATCAATGTTCAAAAATCATTTCAGAGAAACAAATTCAGAGAAACAAATTTTAAATTCATACTGTGTAAACCTGTTGCTTCTGAATGCACAGCACTGTGATCAGTGCTAAAGGAGTACAAAATAAAGCTAAAGACAGAGTTTCCTTCAGAAGCTTATAATTTCACTAAGGAGACAAAACAGACTCAGTAAAGAGTGTTTCAGTAACTAGGATGCCTGTGTACACTAAGAGTAATTACAATTTAGAGGTCACAGCAACCTCATGGTCCAGGTGGAGGGAAGCCACAGTTGAATTTTGAGTAATGTTGGATTAGAATGTGTGCAAGAGAATGGTGAGGATGGAGGGAGGCTGTGGGAAGGGACCAGTGAATGTAAACTTCAGTGGATGGTTACAACCATAATGGGTGGAGAAGAGCAAAGAGATTAGCTTTTCTCATGCTGAGGGCCCAGCTTGGAGAAAATGTCATGTGCGGGGTGCTATTGCTATACCACCAAGGGGAGAAACATGGGCAGACAGAAAAGGACAGTGTGAGTAACCCTGAGAACAGAAAGGAGTTCTTGTGCTTTAGAAAAGAGGTATGAAATTGCATCTTAACATTTTAGCAATGGTCCTTTGGGACTCAAGAGAAAAAGGAGGAAAGAGTAGGTTTGGAAAAGAGAATCTGATTTTAGAACTAGAGTAAGAGAAGTTGTCCTGGAAATCCCTGCCTATCTCCTCTGCTTTGGTTGTTGTTGTTGTTTTCTGCGACAAGGTCTTATTCTGTCACCTAGGCTATTGTGCAGTGGCACAATCTTGGTTCACTGCAACCTCGACCTCTCAGGCTCAAGTGATCCTCCCACCTCAGCCTCCTGAGTGGCTGAGACTACAGGCATGCACCACCACCCATGGGTAATTTTTAAACTTTTTGTAGTGATGAGGTCTCACTATATTGCCCAGGCTGATCTCAAACTCCTGGGCTCAAGGGATTCTCCAACCGTGCCTCCCAAAGTGCTGAGATTACAGGTGTGAGCCACCATGCCTGTCCTCTACTTCTTAATGGTAACCTCACCCTAGCACATCAGCTAATTCATCTTTAAATGATGTTAACTACTGACTAGTTATTATCTTCACTGGGGGAAGTTGAATTTAAATGATTATACCAAATCTGTGTGTGTGGTTTTTGTTGTTGTTGTTGTTGTTGTTGTTTACATTTTTTGGTGCATTCTGTATTCAATGAGCAGTAGTGATATGCCAGTTATGTGTTAATTCATCTATAACAGTGGATTTTGGGGAAATGAATAGGTCAATAAGGAAGATATTCTCCAAAACTCTCAAAATTTAAAGGTTGCAGTAGGATGCTACTTCAGCTAATTTTAAGCTAGCCCTCTTGTGTTCTTATAGTTGTTTCTCTCTCTCTTTCACACACACATACTCATTTTCTTATTCTGTTTTGTAACAATTTCCCCTTATGCTGACTTTGAAAACTTATCATCTTAAAAAATCTTATTGCGTGCGTTCCTGTAAGCAGCTACCTCAAACACATTTTGAGCAAGGCTGAAAATAAATAAATCCAAAGTAAAAAAAGAAAAAAAAAAAACCACTCCAAATCTTGCCAACCTGATGAATCAAATGTTTTTTGATCGTATTTTCTTTAACCTTTATCTGCATGAATACATAATTTACACATATTTATAGTCAAGGTGTTTGGATAAAAGAACAAAAAATGATTTATCCTCTTTCAAAGAAGAGGGCTACAAAAGGACTGAAAAATACTTTGGGAGGCCCCAGGTCCAGGATCCCTGGTGGTAGACTCCTGAGTGGAGCGTAGCATCCGCCAGGCAGCTTGAGAACACGCCTATATTTAGCCAAGGTGGGTTATGTGATAAGAGGGAGGAGGCCTGGCCACATGCTCTCTGACTCATCCTCTCAAGCACACGTGTCAGTTTTTCCTACAGTTGGGACAACCTCCTTCAGAAGACAGAGGACAGAGCCTGACTATAACTTTCCTGGGCTGCAGTGCTTACCTTCTACAGACCAAAGTATAGAAACTAAAAAGCACTGGGAGCCACTGAGCCTTCAGTGAGCCCCACTGGTGATAACATTGTTATTACTTGCTTTGGGCACCCTCACCCCGCCACACATGTGCCTTTTCTCTGGTTTGGAACTGGAGCTTGTGCTTCTGTGCAGTGTCTAATTCCTCCCCAGACTCCCTAGCAGCCTGCTGGGTCAATAAGGGCATGTTAAAATGAAACTCCTTTAACAGCTACTTCATTTCCCTGCACTTTTTGTTCAAAGCTGGCAAGTGTAATCCTGTGATACACAGGACTTTAGATTAGAGCTGGGCCAACATAATTTTTAGGATCCTTTTTGAGGGGAGATTGGCAAGAGATGGAGAAGAATGCAGCATAATTTTGAGCATGAATTTTAATCATTTATCTACAATGACTAGCTTTGTGACCACAGGCAATCTAGCATCCCAGGGCCTCAGTTTCCTCATCTTTGAGTATGTCTGTGTTCTCCTCAAGGCTGTGATTATCACCAGGGTGAGAAGCGTGAATGGCACAGTGCTTGACCTAAGCAGTGCATGGCTGATAGCCATTTGCTGACGGCTAAGAGATGGAAAATGACCTGGTTGTAGCGACGTCACAATGTAGAGACTCTTCTTTCTAATATGGATAAAGCTTCCCCTGTATCTGCCTTCCTCCTAGTAACACCGACTAAAGTATAATGCTGACTACCTAGATCACAAAGAAGAATTTTCTACAGAAGCCACAAGGCCATTGTTTACATGCCACGTGTGCTAAGTCTCAATCTTGACATTCCCCAATCCAACTTCCTGGCAAATATTGTTTGACTCAGGGAACTGAGTTAACAGATATTGAAATACGGCTATTGAGTACTTTCACTTATCAGTGGGCCAAGAAAAAAAAATGCCAGGAACATAATTATATTTGAATCAGATTAAATATCTATATGCTTTGATCCACATCTGGTGATACAGGAATTTAACTTTTTGAAGGACTGGTTCCTGAAGGTCCACTGGGCAGCTTTAGAACTGCATTACTTTGAGAAAGTGTTGTAACTTCTGAGCGCCCTTGCCAGCTTGTTAATTTGAACCATAATGCCAGCCTCCTCCTTTCCAGGGCTCATATGGAGTTCATCTATATGTATGCAGGTTCTTTGTAAATAGTGAATGTCTACAAATAGAAGTGATTATTATTATGCTTTTTATACCTCCTGTAGGTGTTTGCTGGTATGGACTGATTGACTTTTTCCAACATTATTATTCCTATGTAACTGATCTCCTGAAATGTCTACCATCTCCATCTATAAAAGACATTAAATTTTAGGGAGTAAAGTCACTTCTTCTCTTGCTATCCTGGTTATCATTACTCATGATTAGGCAGAATTCTGCTGGCTGAGATACGATTCCAGGGAGGCCTAGAAGAGTCCTTCTGTGTGCTTCTTTCCCAAATATATTCCTGACAAAACTTGCTAATAATGAAAAGCTCCAAAATTGGGAATTCACTTCCTTGTCACTATTCTAATGGAATTACACTTTAAGCTCTACCATTTATATATACGTTATTATGAACTGAGTTCATCTAATCATTTTAACAGGTTTTCAACAGAGAGAAGGAAATTGAACATGAGCTAATGGTGGGGACCAAAGTCTCAGAGAATGAGAACTCTGCAACTGCTGATATGAGAATTTTTTCTCTGTGTAGTTGGTGAAATATTTGAATGATATCCAATGATTAATGTTTCTTTAATTCTCTAGGTGACAAAAAACCACACGGAATTATCTAGCAATAAATTCTCTCTATATAAGAACCAAAGCACTTGGGGTTGAGGAAAGAGAAGAGAAATAGGTCTTACCCAGCAGGTCTGGTGTCTTCAATGGCTCTATCCACTGGGATCAAATCGCTAAGGTAGACATTGAAGTTCCCTTCTTTCCATCTTCTTTCTGCCTCCTTCTCCTTTCCATGGGGGACAACTACAGGACGCCCAAACTGCCCTGGAGCTTTGGGGTCCCTTGGAGAAAGCGTCACATCAATTCTTAACACCTGGTGCATTCCACTGTCTTCAGGTAAAAGGGCTTTTGTATGACTCTGGTTGTATTCTGTAAAGGGGGCTTTGGCAGTTATGTTGATTTTTGCCGGCTTTAGCCCTCCAGCTAAAGCATGGTTAGTTTGGGACAGTGGTACTCTATGTGGAGCAAGAGAAGAGAAAGACATTTCACTTCTATTCCTGGAAATGTGTTTACCTTGGCTTTTACCCAATACTTTAGGAAATACAGTTTTGGTTTTAGAATTGGAGACCTCCTTGGGGTCTGCCTTTTGCTCTTCTTCTTTGGTTATAATCACAACATGGCTTTCAGAGAAATTGAGTTTCTTCCCATGAGCCCCTCTAGCTCCATCATCCTTTGACAGACTTCCCAAATGTGTCTCATTAATAGATTGCTTCCTTAAGCGATTTGAATTGACAATGAACTTAAGAAAAGGAAGACTCGTATTGGCCTTGTGTTTATTTGCATTGACTTCTTTGCTCTGAGACTTAGTTTTGTTTAAGGCCATGACTTCCCCAGACTTCGGCTCTGCTGTGCTGGCAGGGTGTGCCGTCTCTTTTGCTACTGCCTGTGATCGCTTCTTTGGTCTGTCAGTACTAAGACTGATGGTCACATTCAAGTCCCTTTCAGCTGCTAGTTTTGATGTGTCACTGCTGGGACTATGACTCTTCAGGGGCTCCTGTTTTAAACTGACACGTCCCATGTGTGCTGATATTTTGACTAATGGAGTTCCTTTTGCTGCTATGAATGAGGTTTTTGGAGCCCCCTGAGCTGTCATTTGCTTTGGTGTCCCCTGGTGAGAGGAGGCTTCAGGGTTGGTGCCTCTCCCTTCTGTCTTCTGATTGTGAGGAGGCACAGGGAGGGTCTGCAGATGTGCAGGATGCCACAACGGTACAACCTTGCCCCTTCCCAGGGCATTCTGCATTTTTCTTTCCCTCTGGGTTTGGTCCAAGTCCACCTCAACCTTGAGCACACTCTCCTCAGTTTTTCTAAAGTTCTCTTTGCCCCGTGCCCCTTTCCCATGTCCCTTTAGGGGAGGTTTCATCTCTTTTATGCTGCTGTAAAAAATTTTCACTTGGTCTGGCTGAACTCTGAATCCTATCCGCTCCCTCCTCACAATGTCTTCCTTGATGACCCGAGTGTTGATCTCATTGAATGAGAGGCGGAGAGCTGCCATGTCAAAGAGCAGCCAGATGACAGAAGCTACAAAGATAAATGCCAAGACTCGCCCACTTCCTCGGAAAAACTTTCGGATCCTGTTCATGGTACAAAGCTTTCCCTAGCAGCCTGCCCTCCCTTAGCCTGCTTACCTTGAGTGGAGAGGGAGTTGAAGTAGCAGCAGCAGCAGCAGCAGAGTTGCCAGAAAGTGACCCCCTCCCCTGAACACAGCAGGAAGCAGCAGTCCAAGGGGAAAGCTCAGCTCCTACCGCTTGTCAGTCTCTGCCTGCGTGGCATTTCATAGCAGAGCATCTGTGCCTGCTTGGCTGGCCCTAGCTAAGTTCTGGTAAACACTGGCCTTAGGTTACTCCAGGAAAAGTTGATTCCAGCCACCGAACAGTTCAACGTATTACTTGTCTTGTCTCCGGGAGCCCATGTCCACCTTCCTACAAGCCCAAGAAAAGGTGGGGGCCAGATTGAGGCTGCTGTTTCTCTCCTCCCCGTTCTCCGTCTGCACGCTGTAACTCAACACCACTTCTCATAAGGAAAACATTTCATGCCATTACCCAGAAAACTTCATTCAGCTCTCACCTTCTGTGTTATGTGAGAGCGTGTGTGTTTTAAGGGCAATTAAAGAGAAAAAAAAGCTATCTAACTTGGAGGGCATGTGTTCCTGGTTTGTAACCCCACCTACCCCACTCCTGCTCTTTAACCCTGTTGTACCCAGGTGCCAATGCTCTGCCTGAGGAATTTATCACTGAAGTTAATATTTCAGCTTTAAGACACAACAGCTTAAAGAAGGGGCCCAGTATATCCTCACTTCCAGAGATGCATATGTTTAGTGATTTAGACCATTCCTTCAGGGGGTTTCAATATATTTCTTTATAAGCCAACTATTGTTTTTTCACTAATCCATCTGTTTTTATTATTCCATTCAATTAAGAATAAACTTAATTTGTCATATTGCTATAAAAGTTTCTGAACACTTTGTTATGGTCTGAATGTTTGTGTCCACCCCAAATTCATACGTTGAAACCTAGTCATAAATGTGATAGGGCTTCTGAAGATGATGTGATTATAAGGATAGAGTCCTGATGAATGGGATCAGCACCCTTACAAAAGAGGCCCTATGGCCTTGCCATTCCACAATGTGAGGACATAATGAGAAGGTGCCATCTATGAACCAGGAAATGGGCCTTCACTACTCAACAAATCTGCTGGTGGCTTGATTTCTGACTGCCCAGTCTCCAGAATGTGAGAAATGAATTTCTGTTGTTTATGAGTCACTTAATCTGTGTTATTTTTCTAGAGTAGCCTGAACAGATTAAGACACACTTACTCTCAGTTTCAGTACTTATCTCGTCATGAACCAGCTAGAAACAGTTTGAGCCACACCAGGACTTGGACTAGATTTTGAGTGATGCTGGTTGACTGGTAGGGTAGTGGCTCCCCCACAGGCTTTTCATTAGAACCACTTGAAAGAAGATTCCCCCAAACTAAGATCAATTGATGAGAGAGGAGGCAGAGATGATAGTTGGGTTGATATTTTATATATATATATATATATATATATATATATATATATATATATATATATATATATATATGTGTGTGTGTGTGTGTGTATATATATGTGTGTGTGTGTGTGTGTGTGTGTATATATATATATATATATATATTTTTTTTTTTTTTTTTTTTTACAGAGCTTCCCAGGTCTTTCAAATGTGCAGCTAAAGTTGAGAAACACTGGTCTAGAAAAAAAGTCTCATTTTTTTTTTTTTTTTTTTTGTTTTTGAACATTGCCCATGAGACATTTAATTTTAGGTGTCTACTTGACTGGGCTAAGGAATACCCAGAGAACAAGTAAAGCATTATTTTTAGGTATATCTGTGAGGGTGTTTCCAGAAGAGATTGGCATTTGACTCAGTGCACTGAGTAGAGAGGAGATGCCCTCACCCAATGTGGGCAGGCACCACTAATTGGTTGAGGGCCCAGATAGAATAAAAGGCAGGGGAAAGGTGGGTTCTTTCTCTCTTAGTGAGCTGGGACATCTTTCTTCTTCTACTTTTGGACAAGAACTGCCCCCACAACTCCTACATCCTCCACCAGGTTCTCAGGCCTTTGGCTTCAGACTGAGAGTGATGTTATTGGCTTCCTTGGTTCATAGGCCTTTGAACTCGGAATCTGCCATGTTACTGGCTTTCTTGGTTCTCCAGCTTGCAGGTGGCCTGGCCTGAGGTTTCTCAGCCTCCATAACCATGTGAGTCAATTCCTCTAATAAGCTGCTGCTCATTTATCCATCTCTATGAATCCTATTGGTTCTGTTTCTCCAAAAAAATCCTGGCCAGTACAGTCTACAACTTGTGTAACATTCCTTCCCTGACAAAGTGCAGTCTAATAAAAACTGTGCATTTCCATAACAACCAAATCAGCATGTACATTTTGACATTGCCAAATAGAGTCCGTTTGACTGTATGGACATTGTCCATAGAGTTTGAGAAGCACTGCTCAGGACCACTGTCCATCTCTCTGAGGAACTCTGAGTGATTTGTAGACAATACTGCCATTCATTACTCTAGTGTGGGGCGGGTCTAGCTTCCATGCTTTGAGGTAAACTTAGGTTTCCAATGACTTGAGAGGGGAAGGAGAGATTCCAAATTCTTTATACATATGCATTGCTTTCTACAGCTTTTGGCCTTTGCCCCATGGGAAGGAAAGCAGATAAATGCAGCTACCATAACATGTTTGTTGAGTGTCTCTTTTCTGTTCAGTGCCTGCTCACTTCAACTTGGAATATGCACATGGATGGCAGCATCAATGGCTCAACTATTTCCTGTGTGCATCCCTGTCTCAATTTGTCCATCCTTCCAATATATATTGCTTATATTCCACAGCTCAGGCCATGTGTTGGGTGTTGAGGGACACTAAGTAAAAGGATATAGTTCTTGTGCTTGAGGACCTCACAGTTTATTGATTGACACAGACAAGTAGGAACATGTTATATGTTACAATATGCAATAAGTAATTTGGGAGAAATAATATCCTGGATTCTATGGGACAGAGCTTAGTTTTGGGAGGCAGGGATGATTTTGAATAAGCTATTCTTAGACTTGAAAAATGAATAAGAGAATAGTTATCTTTGCCCATATTGTAGTCTGAGAAAAGAAATATTAGATGGTGAAAGGCACATAAATTAGCAAAAGCATAGATATGAAGAGAGAGCATAGTACCTTAGGAGAATCACAAGTTTTTGAGATCTAGCATGACTGGAAACACAGGCCTTAGTGTTTTTCTACATACATGTATGTGCATGTGTGTATGTATATACATATGTGTATTTATTTTATATATATATATATAACTATATATATACCTTAAAACTCCCCTCAGTAGAATGCCACCAGCAAAAAACAGCACACATCTTTAGCATCCATGATCTAAAATAAAGTGAGAATTTTTTTAGCATCATGGATAAATGGTTTGCATCGCAATATTGTTTTAAGCGTTTTATATATACATCTCAATCACTTTGCTAAGTTCTTTCCATTGACTATTTCACTCAATCCTCACAAGAAGCTAATGGGAAAGAGAAAATTACAATATGCATTTTGTAGTCAGTAAATGAAACCTTAGAGAGGTAAAGCAACTTCCAGTAGAAATTGGAGGAGTTGGGTCTTGAATACACGACTGTAGTCCCTGTGCTTCAATATCACACAGTACTGCTTCTCTAGCTGTGTGACCTTGCAGGATAGTTAATTTTATGTGGTTGCTGAGCAATAAAAAAATATTCTGCTTTGCAGGTTAATGTGAGAATATTTACAAATGGTTTAAGTTACCGTTACATTTGAAGGTACTCTGTAAATGTTAGCCACTGCCATTCATATTGTTGCTAATACTTTGCTGTAATAGGAGTGTTGGGTGCATGTAGGAGGCAATGTACCCAGGTCTTCCCAGAAAACAAGTAGAAAACTAGTGACTAACATGATTCTGGCAATGGGGAAGAAACATATCTGAGTATTTTATTTTATTCTTGCCATTCTTATTTCCTCTAATTATAGATTTAACGAGACCATTGTTCACTGAGAACTCCCTACATGCCCCAAACATGAAGTAGGTGACATTGTCTCTGCCCCTAACAACCTTAAAACTCCCCTCAGTAGAACGCCACCAGCAAAAAACAGAGCACACATCTTTAGCATCCACATTCCAGAATAAAGTGAGAATTTTTTTTAGCATCATGGAAAAATGGTTTGCATTATAATGTTGTTTTAAACATGAAAATAGAATACTTTAAAATTATTTTACTCTGCGTGATTCAATCTTGTCCAGCGACCATCCCACCCCAAATGGCAGTTGGAATTACTCAAATGTCTTTTAGGAAAGTCAACACTTGTTACATTCTATGCCTGATAGTTTAAAACACTCCTTGAAATATATTCTTGTTTCCATACAACTGTTATCAAAGAGTACTGATTTCTTTTTATCCCTCTCTAGTTTGTCCTTACAACCAAAACACAAATTACTTGCAACAGGAGAGCAACATGTTAAGAAAATTAAAAGGGAATCTTGGCTTATCTATTATGGGTAAAGCAACATATTAACTCTGGCTTAGTCTTCAGTCTATCTGACATATAATTCAGAATGAGATGTGAAGAGTAGGTAAGAGAGTAAGTAAACATTGATTAAATATCCTAGAAATAGAGGAGTAGATTGGTTGTCAGACCTGGTCTCAAGTACTGACTTGGCCACTAATAGCCATATGACCTTGGATGTGTCACACATGGAAAAGCTTGTGTAAGGTTCTCTTCCCAGCCTCTTCTTGGTCTTTTCCCTTGTGAGTTAATGATAATCTGTGATGATGGCAGAAGTTGGTTATAAGCCATACCACTGATTCAACACTATGGGTCTTCAGGGACTCAGTAACAATTTCTATGGCCCCCATAGCTATACAGCTCTCTCCTTTTTCTTCTCTTTTCTGACACACATGCTGTTTCACATCTCAGATCAATGAATTTTATAGGTAAAAGAAATAAAAAAAGAAAAGGATATTAGGAAATTCTACCTTTTCATCAACACACATATTGTCCAACACATGACCTTTATATATTGGTAAATGATGGTGCTTCCAAAATTTTAGTTGTATTAATTTCCATGTTATCAGCAGGAAACTAAATATGCAAGTTGGTTGGTTATTTGAGGTACCCCACAGTTAGGAAGCCTGGCTTGTCATCCCAAGTGGTAGAATGCAAGTACCTTTGGCTGGTCAAATTTTTCAAGAATCTGCACGTACTTAGTTGGAGATGATATCCGTCTGAAAATCTGGAGTTATGAATTATCCTTGGGAGACGTTTGGAGGGGTTATTCCAATTATCAGTCTCACTCCAGTTGGTACTATAAATTTAAAAACAGATTTTAGTTTCTTCTTCTGTAAAACAGGTATAACAGTAGGAGGACTTGCCCTCTACTCTATTTGGTTGTTCTCAGGATAATCATATTAATAGCAACCATTCATTGGGAATTTACTGAGGGCCTGCCACTAGTCACTTGACATTATCTCATTTAATCCTCAACATTTATTTTCACAGACTAGATCATAAACTGTTCAGTAAAACGGATCTGCATAAAGTTAGCATGAAAAGTATATTTGTGTAATATTCTCATGGCAAATATCTTTGAATTGTCCTCATTGTTAATCAAGTAGGAGCTCAGTAAACACTGTTTTATATCTAGCCTTAAATCTCCCAGATGGGAATACAGAATCTTAGAAACATCAGTTACAGCTCTCTGGCTGTGCATCTAGCATTACTTTCTCTGGGTATTTGAAAGTTTCTTGACTATGTGAGTATATCCTGAGTAAATAATATTTGTTTTACTTTATGATATTCACTCAACTACTCACCCCTAAGTAAAAAGAAAGATGTAAAAGGAAAATTAACTTAAATGTATATTTTACAGAGAATAATGATTATCCATAGATGCATCACTTAATTTCTTTTCCCTAGATTTATTGAGCTATAATTGACTAATAAAATTATATATATTAAATATTTAAGGTGTACAACATGACTTTTGATAACCTTATACATTGTGATATGATTGCGTCAATGCAGCAGATCTCCATTATCTCACATAATTATCTTTTTTTGTGTGTGGTGAGAACATTTAAGATCTACTCTCTTCACATGTTTCAAGTATACAATATATTATTATCAACTATGGTCATCATGCTGTACATTAGCTCTCCAGAACTTACTAATCCTGTATAACTGAAACTTTGTAGTCTTTGACCAATATCTTCCAACTTTCTCCATCCCCGAACCCGCAGTAACCACCATCCACCATTATACCCTCTACTTCTATGAGTTCAATTTTTTAGCTTCTGCATATGAGTGAGATCATGAAGTATTTGTCTTTCTATGCCTGGCTTAGTTCACTTAGTGTAATATCCTCCAGGTTCATCTACAGTGTTGCAAATGATAGGATTTTCTTCTTTCTTTGAGGTGAAATAACATTCCTCTCTCTCTGTGTGTGTGTGTGTGTGTGTGTGTGTGTGAGTGTGTGATGTATATATGTTTGTATGTTGCACTTTCTTTATTCATTCATCTGTTGCTGGACACTTAGGTCAATTCCATATCTAGGCTATTGTGCATAATGCTGCAATGAACATGAGACTGCAGCTGTCTCTTCAAGGTACTGATTTAATTTCCTCTGGATATATAGCCAGAAGTGTGATTGCTGGGTCATATGGTAATTCTATTTTTTAGTTTTTTTGAGGAAACTCCACACTGTTTTTCATAATGGTTGTACTAATTTACATTCCCACCCTCAGTGTACACGTGTTCCTCTTTCTCCACATCCTTACAAAACTTGTTATCTTTTATCTTTTTCATCATAGCCATTGTAAAATGTATGAGGTGATATCTTATAGTGGTTTTGATTTGTACTTCCTTGCTGATTAGCAATGTTAAGCATTTTAAAGATATACCTGTTGGCCATTTGTATGTCTTCTTTTGAAAAAGGTCTACTTTTTTTTTTGCCTATTTTTAAATCCAGTTGATTTCTTGATACTGAGTTGAGCTCTTTGTCAATCAGTAGGAGTGCAATAAACATGGTTATATATTTGAGATATTAACTCCTTTTCAGATGTATGGTTTACAAATATAGTCTGTCATCCATAGGTTGTCTTTTCACTCTGTTGATTGTTTTCTTGGCTGTCCAGAAACTTTTTAGTTTCCTGCAGTCTCATTTGTCTATTTTTGTTTTAGTTATCCGTGCTTTCGGAGTTGCAAATAATCACCACTCAGACTAATGTCAAGAAGATTTTTCCCTATGTTTACTTTTAGTAGTTTTACACTTTTAGGTCTTCTGTTTAGGTCTTTAATCAATGTTGAGTTGATTTTATACCACAGAGAAATTAAGCAAACAAGCCTATTTACAATAGCATAAAAATACTTAGGAATAAGTTGTTTTTTAACTAAGGAGATGAAAGCATTTTTAATCAAGAAGGTGAAATATTTGTGTACTGAAAACTATAAAGTATTGATGAAAGAAATTGAAGACATAAACAAATGGAAAGGTATACTGTGTTCACAGATTGAAATAATTAATATTGTTAAAATGTTCATACAAACCAAAGTCATCTATAAATTCAATAAAATGTCTATCAAAATTATACTGGCATTTTTCACAGACATAGAAAAAAAATCCTAAAATTTGTGTGGAACCATAAAAGATATTGATTAGTCAAAAAAATCTTGAGAAAGAAAAAGCTAGAGGCATCATAGTATCTGACTTCAAAAGTATACTACCAAGTTATAGCAATCAAAATACTATAATACTGTCTTGAGACAAGCCTGGGCAACATTATGAGACCCCCATCTCTACAAAAAATTAGCAGGGCATGACGGTACACCTCTATGGTCCTAGCTGCTCAGGAGGCAGAGGTAGGAGGATCACTTGAACTCAAGAGGTCGAGGTTTCAGTGAACCGTGTTTGTACTGCTGTACTCCAGCTTGGGTGACAGAACAAGACTCTGTGTCAAATATGTATATATATATGATGCTGTCATAAAATCAGACACATAGACCAATGGCACAGAACAGAGAGCCCAGAAATACATCCACAAGTTTACAATCAGTTGTTCTTTGACAAAACAGCCAAGAATGCATAAAATGGAAAAGGTAGTTTCTTCAATAAAGGGTGTTGAAAAAATGGGATATCCACATGGAAAGTTAATTTCAACTTATTGGGACTTTGAAAATGCAAAATCCTGTGAAACAAATCCATAAAAGGAAAGAAAAGTTTTAAAATCATATACTAAAAGGCAGGCATTATTGCAATATCAACAGGTAGAGTAAAAATACAAATGGAAACATTATTCCATTTTAACTAATTCTTCCAATGAAGATGAAGAGTTACAACTTCTGGCAGTCATTAAACATTGGTGTATGTCTCTATTTAAATAAAATTTGGAAGCTGATGACCTTATTTCCTAAGACCAAGAGAATCAGGATACTCTTTAGACATTTGTTATTGAAAAGGGTTGCCTATATTAGTCATAAACCAGAACTGATTAAGCCTAAGTTTAAAAAAAAACAAGAACCCTATCATTCAAAGACAATGTATTGTGTTTAGACCTCAGTTTTCATTGATTTTTGAGTAGTGAGGCTAAGCCAACATTTGTGCTATACTACTTTGTAGGTTCCTAGCCAATTTTTACTTAAAAAATACTTTAGTTTAATTAGGAAAAATTTTATAAATTTAAAAGAAAAACATTAATTGAGTATCTTCCTTTGCCAAAGAACTGTGCTAGTTATTAAAATGAAGAAAGCGTGTGGGTTCCTGAAGGACAAATTGTCAGTGAGCCCAAAACTGGCAACTCATAATCTTAGTTAACTGAGTGATTAGTATTGGTTAATTATAGATTTGGGGATAAAAAGAGAAAATAGCTCAGGGTGGCTCTGTAAGGACTTCAATAACTTAAACAGCAGGGAACAATGATAGTTTGAGAGACAAGAAAAGTTCAAATTTAAATATGTTGTATTTGAAATATATGAAGATTTTGTAACTAGGTGTATATTTTAAAAATATTTATGGAGTACTGACCACATACTAGACTAGGCCCTGTGCTAAGCTTTGGGAAAATAAAGAAGTCAAAACCCATAATTGAGTGCAGTTGTTTTCATTTGTGTGTGTGTCCATCAAACATTTCATGAGGAAGG
The DNA here is from genome assembly GCF_049350105.2 of Macaca mulatta. NCBI lineage: Eukaryota > Metazoa > Chordata > Mammalia > Primates > Cercopithecidae > Macaca > Macaca mulatta. The sequence continues at coordinate 62,132,235 of NC_133417.1, read as the reverse complement.
GTTACTAAAATATAGATTGCGACGTTCGCCCCTCAGAGATTTTGAGGTTGGGTTAGGGCCTAGCAATCTGGATTTTAACTGGAGTAGATAATGATTCTGATAGAGTTGGACCACCAACCAACCATGCATTGAGGCTCACAGGTTCAGCGGCAGAAGCATATTAATATCAAAATAAGAAAACTGGAATAGCTTATTTATAGGGGTGTTTGGAAAGGTGTCCTGGGGGTAATGACTGAGTGTTAATTCCTCTTATGGAGAGGGAGAGGATAATTTAGGAAGAGTAGTCTATGCAGAGGTAAAAGCAGGCTCAAAACATTGAGGGAGGAAGGCATGAGAATAACATGAATGGATAATTAAGATTTGTTTGATAGTACTAGATTTTACAGTAGATTGGCAAGCAATGAGGTAAAGATTGTTGGCTGAGCTTCGGTTGTGTTTGTTCAAGATTTTGGATTTTTACTGTTCAAAGGATAGAAGCTTTTTAAAGTTGGAGTGTTATACTCGCAGGGTTTTGGATAGAGAGCGGGTGGGTGTATGAAGAATAAACTGGTAGTAAGCAAGCTGCAGGATGGGAGACCAATTAACATAAGTGCTACATATTTACTGCCCTTCTTTCAAGCAGTCTAATCACACATGGAATAAAATCTGAGCTTTAATTGTACGTGTTAATCTATTTAAGAGATATTTTTCTAGATCAAGTGGGAAGACTGGAAGCAGTTCCATTTCTACCAATAGGGTGGGTCTTCATTAAAGACACAGTCTCTTAGAGTACACATAAGGCACAAATATACAAAGCTATGCCCTCTGTTTCTAAACCTAAGGTGTGTTTAACTTTTAAGAAACTGCCAAAATGTCCCCAAAGTGCTTGTATCATTTCATATTCCCACTGACACTTCCCCACATTTTCATTAACACTTAACTTTTTAATTGTAGTCATTTTTGTGGGTATATAGTGGTATCCATTTGTGTTTTAATTTACATTTCCCTAATGACTAATAATTTTGAACAGCTTTTTCTGTGCTTATTTGCCATCTGTCTACTTCTTTGGTGAATTATCTCTTCAAATTTTTGATCCATTTGTTAATGGATTGGTTTTTTATCATTTAGGGACACAAAGAAACCTTTAAGGATGATAGATATGTCTACTATCTTCATCCTGGTGGTGGTTTCAGAGGTATGAACACAGTATCAAAATGTATTCAATTGCACACCCTAGAAATGTGCACTTTGTTGTGTATATATTATACCTAAATAAAGCTGTTTTTTTTTAAAAAAAAATCTAAGGAAAGAATAAGGACAATTCCTGGACCAAAGAAAGAGTTCCGTGTTTTAGTTTCTTACCATTCCAGGCAGGAAAAAAGTGGGCGATGCCATTATTACAGATTGTAGATTCTCAAGAAATGAGGTCCCCACTTCTTTGGTCCTAAGGAGGAGCTTCAGTTCTGGTCTCCACAAGGTCAGTACGGAGTCTCTGGTTTGTGCAGCGCTGCCTTAGGCTGTTAAAGAGAGCAGGTCATTGTGTGCTCCCTGGATGGGCCCAGCCAGATGCCCTTCTCACTCTGTACCCCGGGCACAAAGTACCCACCAATTCTTTTAAAATATTTACAGGGAAGGCAGTCTCAAACCTAGACTTCATCCCATTGCCTCTACATTCAAATTGTTATGTTATCATCGAGTTGTATAACATTTAAAATGAAGGCCTATAGGCTTCAATTACAGTATTGTTTGAAGAAAATCTTTATAAAATATTGATATTTGCGGAGCAGAGTTGGGTAGGAGCTCCAGACTCCAGGTCCAGAGTCAAGATTGTGCCAGGGGCTCTTTCTAAGAATGATGGTGAGGGCTTTGGTAGTATAAAGAGAGTGGATACAGCCTAATCAGATAAAAGCGTGTCCCCAGAGGAGACAGGAAATGAGTTTACAAACACAGGCTGATAATTTAAGTGTAAAAAAAGATTGGAGACACCTTTTGTTTTGAAATTGTACCAGTTCCAGGACAGATAAAAATGAGTAGAAGAAAGCGAAGTTCAGAGTTCGGACCTGGTGACTTCTGATTTTCTCAGAGAAGTACAAGATAGACCAGTGGTGAACAGTGAAGAGTTGATGAGGGTGAGTGGTGTCAAAAGGCAACACTCTAACAAATTTAGTTTAAAGATTTAACAGGAATTGGGGCAGCATCTCCTCCACAAATTTAGAAAAGGTGCTCTGATTGGCATGGTAGAACAGTTGGTTTTTATAAGACAGTCTAAGCAGGACCAAATATATAGCATAATACAAAAAGCAGATGGGTGAGCATCAGGTTACTTTCCTTGCGGGGTTAAAAGATAGGATGTTTCCTGACTCTACCAGCTAAAACTGGCCTGTTTGGGTACTCGGCAATGGTCTTTTTCTCCTGATTTCTTGAAAGGCGAAATAAACAACTTTTTTAGTTTGGTACCAAGGAACTTTAGCACGAATGACTCCATTTTGATGTGGTCTGTTGGGGCCTAGTTCAGGAGCTCCGTCCAAATCAATGGCCTCATGTAAATTTTATTTAACGGTGGGTAGGGGGTGGATGCATTTGGTAAAGTTTGGAATCAGCTGTTACGAGGAGAGAGAAATGTGCTACCTCAGAACAAGAGTAAGGATTTCTCAGAGAGCTTCGAGAGTCCTGCTGGCATTTTAACCAATGCCTCCAAGCAAGGAGAAAACACAATGAGTGACAGTAGAACAAAGAAGGCATGTGGACACTCCCACAGCATTCCTGAGACAGAGTGACAAAAGGTGACAGGGAAGCAGATATGGAGTAACGATTTCTGACAAATGTGGAAAGAAGGGGATATCATGAAAGGATTTTAGAAAGCGGAATTGCCATATCTAAAAGCATTAGGAGAAATTCTACAGGCTAGAATAAAAAGAAGGCACTAGAGATTTTTGTTGTTTGTTTTATTTGTAGAAAGACATTCTTTAATGACTGCAGGCATGTTAGGACTTTGCCCTTTGAAAATCTATTAGTAATGATATAAAAATCTTTCCTTTGTCTCTTTTGGCAGAAGCTGAATTAAATCTTCAGCCGCTCTCTGAATCACTCATTTGAAAGTTTCAATGATTCATACGCAAAGCTTGAGTTAAGAGAACAAAGACCTGGGCGAGTTTTTGTAGGGCTTGGCCTGAGCAAAGTGGTCATGCAGAACAACATGAGTGCTGGGTCCCCGACCTTTGGCCCTAACAACCTCCTTCTGAGCAGCGACCCCTATCCAACTTACTGCTGCCCTGCAGCCTCCCAGGTGCTGCCCTGGGAATGCCCTCAGAATGGGTCATGTCATCTGATCCTGACTCTCCTTCCTCTTCTCATCCATCCCCCTGAAATGATCCTATCCTCTTTATGGCCTCCATTATAGCAAAGAAAAGAGAAGGAAGAAGAGAGGAGTAGAAAAAGAAGTCTCATGGGAGGAGCAGACAGCAGACAGCAGGTGCTATGGAGGGCATTTGAGGGCTCTTTTCATGTGCTGTGAAGAAGTGGGATGAAATGAAAATCTTTCTGAAAAACCTGGAAGCTGTTTCAGATCTCCCCCTACCCTGCTCCCCACCAACTCAATTCCTGCTCCAGGGGAAAGTGCAAAATACCTTTCTGTGGGATGATATGATGACAATGACTTTGGGATCCAATAACATAATAACCTGGAAATAACCCTTCCATCTGAGGCTTGCAAAGGCACTGAACTGTGAAACTCAGACTACGGTCAGAGAAATGAAAGAGACTTGAACTCAGGGCCATTTGGACATTTCCTTCAATATCAGAGAAAAGTTTTTATTTCTCTCCTCTGAAAATAGGGTGGGAAATGGGTAAGTGATAAACAGAGAAAAACGCAGAAGCAATACCTAATTAGAAATCAAACTACGAGAGGAAAAGAAAAATGGGTTCAGATTCATGTCAGGTTGGGTTATTGCAGGCTCTCAACTTCTTTGCTGTTATCACATACTTTCAGAGGCATTCAGGTCTTGTGATGCCAAGTGCTTGAGTGTTTTTCTTACTCTTGGAAGCTGAGGATTAATACTCAGGGCTGGATGCACAGGAAAAAAGGGTGTGTTAAGCATCCACTCCTGGTTAAGCTAAAAAATGTACATAGAACTTGAAAGCACCCAACTCATTTCCAGAGGGATGAAATAAGCCTGAAAATAGGTGAGCTCTGATTGTATTGGGGCTGGCCTGGAAGCACACAAGAAAGGAGCACTTTAAAGAGAAGGAGAGAGAAGCAATGTGCATATTTTACATGGATGTACACATTTGTGTCTATATATTTATATACAAATGTACAAACTCCATGTGTGCTTCATGTTTGTGTGTGCATATTCATATTTATACACCTGTGTATATGCAGAGTTCGCATAGCATACCTACACAAATACACACCAGAAGTGCTGACTTTGAGGTCTGTAAGAAAAAATTTGCTACTCAGGAAGAAATGAAACAGGCCTTTTGAGGACATTGGCCATATACTACCAGGTATTCTACTTTTTGGAGGGCAGATCATATGTTTTGCATATGTTTATTTTGGGTAGGAGGAGACTCAGGAGCAACATAATAACTGCTTCAAAATTTTAGAGGAATATCATGAGGAAGAAGGGTTTAACTCATTCCATATGGTTCCAGAAGAGAGAACTGAGACTGAAGCATAGCAGATTTCTGTTCTAAATGAGGATGACTTTCTAACAATTAGTACTAAACAAAAGACACGTGGATTTCTTCTAAAAGTGGTTAATGATATGCCTGCTCTTGTAAATGACATGTGGCAGAGGATGAATGGCCATCTGTCATAGAAACTGTAGGGGGTATTCTTCCATTCGGCGGGGGTTTGGACTACAGCATTAGCTGGACCAACTCCATTCTGAAATTCAATGGTTCTCTGAAATATGTAAACAAGTTTTGAGGCAAGGTAAGTCTGATAATGGTTTTGGTTTACTGATTGCTTTTTCTTCATTCAGTGACTTAGGAGCAGATAACTCCTAACTCAATAGTTCCTAAAGATATCTATTTTTTTGCCCTTTGTTTGATTTCTATTCTTCCCCCTTTTCTCTTTACCTTTAATTTTTGTGTTTCTATTATCTTTTCCTTTTCTTTTCTTCTTCCTCCCCATGCCCTCTAGATATAAGGGATGGAGTAAAGGCAATGTTTGTCAAGAAAGCAATGAGAAAGAAAAAAGAATAGAGAAAGGAAAACTTTGAACTCAGTTAACTTTTGTAGTTTCACTTCGAATCTTGGCTGTGTGTATGTGAATACATATATGTATACTGAATTGTGTGTGTGTGTGTGTGAGAGAGAGAGAGAGAGAGACAAAGAGAGAGAAAGAGAATGTGTGAGTAGACCCTCAGATGTTTGGAAATACTGGAGGTTAGGTACCACTTCTTGTTGTCACGATGCCTAGGGGGTGCTAGTCGTAATTAATGGCAGAAGGGGAGGAATGCTCTATGTCCAGCAATATGCATGTCAGTGCCATCCAATAATGTATTATACTACCTTACATAACAGGGTCCCATTGAGGAACACTAGGCAAAGGCTGTGGAGACAGATTGTCTGGGTTTGAATCCTGGTTCTGCCACTTTTAGCTTTAGGATTTTGGACAAATACTTTAAGCTTCTTGGGTGTTTGTTTTCTCATCTGTAATATCAAGGGTAACAAGAGCACCGACCTCAAATTATTGTCAGAATTAAATGAATTAATATGAGTCAAGTGCTTAGAAAAGCACAGACACATAAAACACATTCAACAGTGTCATTTGTGATTTTAATTTTTCTGAAGTGGCTGGAAATGGACTACCTGGATTCATCTTATGTGCTGAGTATATGAAAGTTTCTATATGTGTTAACTGATTTTTAGGGAACTAGATCATAATGAACCAGTACTTATGAAAGTGTGGCTTATGGACCCCTTGATATTGTGAAATTTTGTGATATCACATGAACACACCTGTGTGCTAAACTTAGGCAAAATGAAATTAATTTGCCTTGTTCTTTTTCTCTTCCTCACACATATGCAAACATATAGTCACATACCACATAACTACATTTTGGTGAGGAGGAGACATCATATATGACAAAGGTCCCATAAAATTATAATGAAGCTGAAAAATTCCTATTGCCTAGTGATATTGCAGCCATCTTAACTTCATAGCTCAATGAATTACTCATGTCTTTGTGGGGATGCTGGTGTAAACAAACCTACTGCACTGCCAGTCATATAAAATTGTAGCACATGTAATTACGTATAGTACATAATACTTGATAATAATAGTAAATGATTATGTTTCTGGTTTATGTATCCACTGTAGTAAATTTATATTTACTATAATTTATTATTGTGTTTACTATACCATACATTTTATCATCCTTTTAGAGTGTACTTCTACTCATTAAAAAAAGTTAACTATAAAACAGTCTCAGGTGGGTCCTTCAGGAGGAGGTCCAGAAGGCGTTGTTATCACAGGAATAAAAGCTTCATGTGTGTTCTTGCCCCTGAAAACCTTCCTCTGGGTTAAGACATGGTTGTGGAGGATGGTGATGTGGGTGATCCTGACTCTGTGTAAGCCTAGGCTAATGTGTGTGTTGTGTCTTAGTTTTTAACAAAAAGGTTTGCAAAGTAAGCCATAAAAAATTTTGAAAATAGAAAGAAGCCTGTAGAATAAGCATATAAAGAAAGAAAATATTTTTGTACAGTTGTACAATGTGTTTATGTTTTAAGCTAAGTGTTATTACAAAAAGATCAAAAAGTTAAAAAATTAATAAAGTTAAAAAGTTACAGTAAGCTAAGGTTAATTTATTATTGAAGAAATTTTAAAATAAATTTGGTGTAACCTAAGTGTACAGTGTCTATGAAGTCTATAGTAGTGTACAGCAACAGCCTAGGTCTTCATATTCACTCATAATTCAGTCACCAACTCACATAGAACAACTTCCAGTCCTGCAAGCTCCATTCCTGGCAAGCGCCCCATGCAGGTGTACCATTTGTTTTTTATCTTTTATACAGTATTTTTACGGTACCGTTTCTATCTTAGATGTATTTAGATACACAAATACTTATCATTGTGTTACAATTGCCTACAATATTCAGTATAGTCACATACCATATAGGATTGTAGCCAAAAGCAATAGCCTAGGTGTGTAGTAGGCTATACCATCTTAGTTCATGTAAATACACTGTATGATATTTACACGATGACAAAATCACCTAAAGGTGCATTTCTCAGGACGTATCTCTGTTGTTAAATGACACACGACTTGATACCCAACCATTCCCCTAATCCACATACACACGGACAGATGCATTTGTAATAATAAAATGTAAGTCCTAGGATATTTGTCACATGTATTTGCTTAATAAGTGGGCACAACAAATGCATTTACAATATGTGGGAGGCTATGGAATTTTGAAAAAGTTTTTTCTTTAATTCCTTGTGCTTGATAAGGTTCAAGCTTCATACAACAGACCATTCTTAATCCTACATTAATACTGAATATTGTTTTATCTTTTAAAAGATTGATTTAGTAAGCAATTCAAGATTTTGCCACAATCCAAGTACATAATCACAGACTGTAATGATCATTCTGTCATAAGTCAGTTCTAAAAGGCACATCTGATTAAATGGAATCTGTTAAAACATTGTAATTCCATAGAAATTGCTTTTAGAAAAAAATCACCAACATTAGCTTGTTTACTTTTCATTTTTAATTTATTTTATGAAAACAGAGTCAAGATTCTTCATAATAGTGTGTGCTTTGGTATGATGAACAATATTTCCAATTGATTTTGTCCCATCTGTTTAAATAATTTCTCTTTCCCATTTGACCAACTCATTTGGAGGGAAATGCAAGTACATATGCAACATGTGGACAGAACCATACGATTCCCCCATGATATGATTATTAAATTTTTCTACTAATACATATGGAGAAGTGTTAAACTTTTTCCTGCCATTCATGGACACATTTGTTGATGAACATCTGGCACATGTAAACTGCATAGGCTGGATGCCATAAATTACATGGAAAGGCAGGAGGCATCTCCCAGTTTATTAAAATATGTATACTCATGCATTTTTTACTATTTGTTCTAAGGATTAAAGTACTTCATGTGGGTCAAGTGCTTAGAAAAGCTCAGATGCATAAGGCATATTCAGAAAATGTCAGCTATGATTTTGATTTTCCTGAAATGACTGGGAATGGGATATTGGGATTCATATTACAGGTTAGTAGCTCAGAGTTTCTATACGTCTTAATAAGGTTTTAGGGAACTAGAATTAGTACTCAAAAGTCCCATGGAGAAGAAGGAGATGTCTTATAATTTATTAACCCTTTTCCCGTTTGCCCCGAGAATACTTGCTGGCAGAGCTTATGGCTGCAGCGTTTACCCTAAGACAGCTTTGCCGTGAAATATCTCAGTTTACTTATTGTTTTTGCATCATTTTAATGTATCAACTTTAGACACAAAATACATCATTCTATTTACAGCATTCTGTTTTTAGTAGTGGTATTTCCATTTACAAAATGTAGTAATTCTTGATTGTGGAAAATGTCAAATCCTAGAAAACGTAGCATTCCTATGTGTGATGTTAACATTGTTCACGAACAGTTGTTGGCCGAAGATTCATTTGATGAATCTGAGTTTTCTGAAATAGATGATTCTGATGATTCAGACGATTCTGATGTTAGTTCTGTTTAGAAATAACTCCAAGAACAGCTTTTATATTTTACTTTCACATCGAAAATCAGTCAGATTTGCTTCAGCCTCAAAGAGCATGTTTATGTAAAATTAAATGAGCACTGGCAGAGAGCTGCACTTTTTTGTTTCTAAACAGGAAGAGGGTTAAAATATGAGTGCTCAACTTACCACCTTGCTGCAGGATATTGATACTGGGGGAGGCTATGCATATTTGGTGACAGGGAATACATTGGTACTCTGTATTTTCTATTCAATTTTGCTGTGAACCTAAAAATTCTCTAAAAAGTAAACTTTATTAAAGACTCTGAAAAATACTATTGGCATTATAAAATAATAATCATAATAATATCTGAGAAAGTCAGGGTCCATAAAAACAAACTTTAAATTACAGCCTTTCTCTCATTTATAGCCCTACCCACAATACCAATAGGTGGGTTACCAGAATTTGACTTTATGAGGAATTTCATTTATCGATTTGTGTTTGTCTGCCTTTGAGGCAGCTCAGCCTGGAAAACAAAGCTGACAGTCCTTTGAGGCGGTGTGATTGGCCTACTCAGGATACTACTGACTTGCCTAAAGTGCTCCTGTTACATTAGTTTATACAGTAATGATCTGGGTTATTTTCTTCTGATCTGCATTATTTTCTCTTGTCTTAATTCTTTTGTGTTTTGTGTATTAAAGATTTATCACATAAAAAATAGGAGTACTCACCACCCATTCATTCCTGGTTATCAAAGACACAAAAGCATTGAATAGAGAACCACGTTTGTAAAAAGTTCTGTCCAGGAAGGCATGCTGTAAATAGAATGATGTCTTTTGTGTCCAAAGTTGATACATTAAAATGATGCAAAAACAGTAAGTAAACTGAAATATTTCACGGCAAAGCTGTCTTAGGGTAAACGCTGCAGCCACAAGCTCTGCCAGCAAGTATTCTTGGGGCAAACGGGAAAAGGGTTAATAAATTGTAAGACATCTCCTTCTTCTCCATGGGACTTTTGAGTACTAATTCTAGTTCCCTAAGGTAATAAAAAGTAGAGTTTGAGACAACCAAATCTTAAACTCAAATCTCAACCCCATTATATTCTTGTGATGTGTCTAAGGCACCCCAGTATCTTCACTCAGCTTTAGTTTCCTCACATGCAAGTTATGGACTTTAAGCCTATTTTGTTACAGTTGGGAAAACAGGAGATGAAGACAGTAAAATCACTTAACTCGGTTTCGGGTATATAGTAGATGCTTATAAAATGTTAGGTAGCAACTAACAGCCATGGCTATTACTATCTTTATGCTTACATTATTTTTAATTTTTTGATTTTTAATTTTTGTAGGTAGGTACACAGCAGGTATATATATTTGTGAAGTACATGAGATATTTTGATATAGGCATGCACTGTGAAATCATCACATTACGGAGAATGGAGTATCCATGCCCTCAGGCATTTATCCTTTGTGTTACAAACATCACGATTACACTCTTTTAGTTATTTTTAAATATACTGTTGAGTTATTGACTACAGTCACACTGTTGTGCTATTGAATACTAGGTCTTATTCATTCTTTCTAATTAATTTTTATACCCATTATATGTTGAAATTTTTGATAAATGAATACTATTAAAGCATTGTCATTTGTTTTCAATTACAATATTATGAAGTAGTGCCTACAGCAATAATGGCAATGAAAAGATTGAGGACTAGGCCCAGCGATTTGCTATACAGTTAGCAGATAGAAACCTAACCTACAGTCTTCAACAATATAGGCTACAGACTTTAGGGACAAGATACAAGAATGCCCTATGTGACTGAAATGTACACAAAACTGCTCAGCATGCATGGAATTAGTGTGTGTTTGAAAGTTTCCCCAAAGTAACCAACGTGGGTTTGTGATTTGGATATAGGTAACAAATGAGTGTTAGGTGTGTGTATATGTATGTGTGAATGCTCCTTAATTTATAATTAGAAGGAGCGAGGCTAAAGTGTAATACAAATAAATTACAAACCAGGACTTTATGAATTTATTTAACAACTATTAATGGCACATGTTATGTGACAGATACTGCGGTATATGCTACAAGTAGAGGTGTGGAAATTTGTAAGACATAGTCCTTAAAATCAAGTTTTTTTAGGCCAATAAACCAGCACTTACAACACAGATACATGATAAATGCTATAGAGAATTTTATGCCACAACTAATAATGTACAAAGGACATCTGCTTTGCTTGAAAAGATCAGGGGAAATGGAAATGACTCTAGGAATGAATAATAAAGATTAAATAATAGCTATCCAGGAAGACAAAAAGATTGGGTATTCTAGTCAGAAGGAATTGTGTGTGCAAAGGCAGAGACTTAAGAAAATGTGGGTATGTGATAGGGCAGGGAAATGCAAGAAATAAGCCTAAAGGGGTAAAAACAGACCAGATCATCACATTGTTTGTATAGAATATTACAAAGCAAAAGAAGAGGCCCAACAATCAGCAGTAGCAGGAAGAAATTTATCAGTTGCCCCTACAAGTTAGTGAACTAAACATTTCAAGGGCTCTGTATCATTTGGGTTTTTATTACAGGTTCTCTTTTACAAGTTCTTCTTTCCCTATCCTAACCCTCCTCCCCGAGGGAGTCCACACATTGTGACCACACTGATTGTGTATTTGTGTGCTCCATGTAGGGCACAGACTCCTTAGAAGTGAAATTTTTGGTGGGAGAACAGAGCTTGTATTTGCGTAATGCAGTGGAAGATCTATTGGTGAGCAGACAATAGTTACAGCTTGTTCTGCAAAATGATCCTGGAGCCCCCTCACCCATCAAATAACAACTTTACTTTGATATCTAACTTGATTTTCCCATTTCTTACATTTATTTCAGGAATTAAGAACCCTTATGATGTCTTCCTGTGTCTCAAGTCTCTCCCCGCTGTGATTTCTGACCTGAGATGACTGTTCTTGCATGATTGGGTTCCCCATGCTGGGTTTCCCCAATCTTTCTCAACCTTTCATGACAACCCCTAGCTGAAATTATCCTGTATACCTTAATGATGAGTTAGATTATCTGACCAGTTAATTTACCCTCAGATACTAATGGCTTACCATGGCTCAATTGATTGACCTTTTCCAAGAGGAAGATGATCGTACTTCATGTTTTCATCATTATATTTCCATTGCCTCACTTTTCTTGCCAAAGCCAATTTATGTTCTTTGCAGTATTATATGTGTATTTGTAAATCCTTTTCAATGTTTTCCTTTTTTTATTTTTTGAAACAAAGCTACTGAAATAAAGAATGGGCAAAATGCAATACCGTTACTATTGAAGGGTGCTTTAATGTTGAAGCTGAAGATGGGCCTTCGTGGTGAAATGGTACGAAAGTAGGCTGACTTAGGTGACATTTTGAGCAGAGGAGTCTTTGGTCTCTCAAGTTACATAGCCCAAGGATGTTACTAATTTTGATACACCAAGGAAGTTCTTTGCTAAAATTCAATTGTTCTCACCCTTTTAAATTTTAACAGTTTGCTTAAAAGAGTTATCAGGGACACCATAACACTGGACAAACCAGCAATCTCTACTTCAGTGTAGCAATGTTCCAGTATGTCTACAATATTAACTGCAATTATTGAATTCTTGATTTTGTCACTCTTCTTACCCTTTTTCCTTTTAGATGTAACATTTACTGTCTTGACCTTGAGTTTGAAAGGGATAGTTCCCTTGATCCTTCATGGGACTTGTGAAGGGGGTGGCTCATTTACTCAGCCCACTGTTCTTAGCCCCTCATGGGAGTGGGAGCATGCAGGTGAGTGAGTGCAGGCGCCAAGACGAGTGCTTCTGGTCACTGGCAGGAGTAGAATTTTGTGCTACCCGACAGCAGCATCTGGGGAGTATCCTTGACCCCTGGAGCAACAGAGGGCGTGTGTTACAGTGTGCTCTTTTAGATTTGCCACCCATGGATGGCTTACGTGTTTAATAGCTCAGAGTGACAGCCCTCTGTATCCCGAACTCTTGTTTGGCATCCAAGAAGAATCAGGTGACATGAATGAATTGAAGATGATAAATATGGAGGATTTATTGCTGATGAAAATGGCTCCCAGTGTGATGGGGAGCTGGAAAGGGGAAGGAGTAGGAAGTTGGTCTTCCCCTGGAGTTTGGCCATCCCCAGCCAAACTCTTCTCCAAAGTCCCCCCATCAAGCTGTCCCTCTGAAGTCAAGCTGCTCCTCTCTGACGTCCTGCTACTTCTCTTCTCTCCTCCTCTGCTACTCCACTGCCAGTGGAGCAGGGGGTTTTTATGGATGCCGGATGGGGGGCAGGCCAGGCCAGGGTGGTTTTGGAAAAGACAACATTCAGGTGGAAAAACAAGAATACATGTTCTTACTTTGGGCTGCAGGTCCAGGCTTGATGCTGGGGCTTCACTAGGGACCCTGCCCTTCTCTGCCTAGTATTTCCCTGCCTCCCGTCCATATTAATTTCATATATCCTCACCAGGCATAGCTCTTAGGTGAAATGCATTGCATAATTCCAGCAGGCACCATTATTCTTTGAGAAGTATTATCATACTTAATGTTTTCGTCATTATATTTCCAAAGGTATTCTTATACCTTCGGAGTTGTGCAATACTGCAGCTTTGCACATGTGTAAGCACACAATCTTTTTCTGACTTAGCTTGGTGGTTACTCTGTGCTTCCTTAACCTGTGATTTTCACCATCTCCTTATAGTGATGTTCATCTCAATGTTCATTTTGACAAACCACAGTAACATTGTCCAAATTAACTAGAATAAAACGAGATTTTCTTCTTGATTTAAAGTCTGTCTTAGCATTGAATCTTAGAGAATGGGACTGGGTGGGTGGAGAATACTATGACCATTTGTGCTTTGATAATTTTGCCCTGATTACATGCTCTTATTTATAGCAAAAGTAAATTTTACCTGTAGAGTAAAAGCTATTTATATTAGTTTTAAAATCTTTTGGGGAGCATGATCCTGCTTGCAGTCAGAGAATTTATACACTAGGATATCAGCATTACCACTGATGATCATAAACACTTTAAGTTAAGATACATGGTCTCTTGTTCTCTTTGTGTTACATAAAATACTGGGTCACCATTTTGATTTCCCCTCAATCATTAGCTATAGGAGTTTTCTGGCAACCCAGAATAATTTGTCTTGTTCTGTATTGTCACTACTTTGAGGAGTATCTCAACACTTAAATCAGAAACTCCTCATTTTCGAATGTTGAAAGTATAGCACTTTATGCTATTTTAAAGAAGTTAGAGTGGTACAGACTTAACTAGTCAACTTGTCCACACAAAAGTCACTATCTTCTCAAGGGAGGAAGTGCTGTTCAAATAGGAACATGTGTATTTGTAGAGAAACTCAGTCTAGTTTATAGTGCTTGGAGTAGGAATGTTTAGCCAGGCTAATAGAAATAATTTTCAGGTTCAGGTCAAAAGCACAAAGTTTAAAAGTATAGAATATTGTCTTGGGAACTCCTTGTGAGAAGCTATGGATGATCAGCTATCCAGATGAGCTGTGACAAAGAGTGGACTTCATTATTTCTTTTCTTTTTTTTTTTTTTTTTAATTGTACTTTAAGTTCTAGAGTACATGTGCAGGTTTGTTATATAGATATACATTTGCCATGTTGGTTTGCTGCACCCATCAACTCATCATTTACATTAGCTATTTCTCCCAATGCTATCCTTCCCTAGCAGCCCACCCCCTAACAGGCCCCGGTGTGTAATGTTCCCCTCCCTGTAAGGACTTTATGATTTCTAAAGGCTTCTTCCATCTCTTCCAAAAGTAGCTTTTTTTTTTTTTAAATGAAAAGACAGTGACATAATAACTAATTCCTATTGGAAATTTAATTTAGAGATCTTTATATTGGCAAAAATGAGTACGCATATTTTTTCCCTCTTAAAAGATCTTCTTGTTTCATTTTAATATATAATAGCTACCTTATTTGATGTCAGGATGTTCCAGGTTGTTCTAAGCCAGTTTTAAGCCTCTAGTCTCTGTGTATTCTACCACTAAAGAAGAGAATAATTTAACAGTAGATTATTTTATGATTCCCTAAGTACCTGAAGTATTTTTCTTCCTTTTTCTCTTTTTCCATTCATCCATTCACAGTACTATGTACCTGGTACCATGGCAAATGCTGGGAATATCAAAATGGAATAAGTTAGTGTCCTGGCTATACAGAAGTTCTTTAATAGTGGGGAAAGCGGACATATAAATACAGTTAAATAAATACCAAGAAAAGTGAGCATGAAAGGGCTCAGGGGAACTGCTGAGGCAGGAGAGGTGAACTGTGTCTCAATGGTTGACTTTGCCTTTCTGCTTACTCTGTGACCAAGAACTCCTTTATCATCCTTGATTGTGAATTGGCCACAGGGCTTAACTTTACTTTTTCCAAGAGTTCTTCTCTGGCTTTATAAATTCTGGCTTCCAATACGTCATCCTCTATCATCTGTTTACTGTCTGAAGTTTAGAAATTAGCACACAGAATGCAGAGGTCTAGCTATTACTTGCTTAACTGAGACACTTAAAGCAAATATTGAGTAGATTGAGTAGACTGAACTTATTAATTCAATTACCAAAAAATATAGAATACTACTGAAGAGTTAAAGCTTTTGAAAAAATGTATAATTCTAAGAAGTTATGCTCCCACTCTTTATGTCTGCACATAAAGCATGAACTCAAATGTCAATGGTTGGGTTTGAATCTTGGCTATGGCATTTTGGAATTGAGTGACTTTGGGCAAGCTGTTATTGGGTTTTTGTGAAAAAGAAATAAGACAGTGCATAAAGGATACAGCACATTACTGGTCATATAGTAAATGTTCAATAATCATTGGCTACTATTACTTCCTAATTGGCATCATCCTAATCTTGCTCCTGCTGTTAAAAGATAGTACTTTTTCTTAGGAATGGACTGAAGTATTTACTTAAGTAATGTGATTTGAAGGAACAATGGAAAGAAACATCAAACATATTATTTCACAAGTCTATAATATCTTGAAGTCCTAATGACTGTTATTCAGTAAATTATTAATTCTGAAGTTTACCTCACATTTGGTATTCTAATACATTTATGTCCTTACATGCAGAGAAAAAAGAAAATTGGCTTGACTCAAGGTACCTTCTCCAACCTTCTTTGACATAATTGACAACTGTGGACATTGGAGGAGATAATCCTAAAGGGCACTAAAAACAACTTTACCTATTTTACAACTTTATGAAAAGTTGGATATATTTGCCTCTACTATTTCACATTGTAGTCATTAGGTCTAATGCAAAAAACCAAGGGCATCAACCAAAAAATACAATTTAGATGGTTTTCCAGTTTCCTGATGTGTATGTCTTCTCAAAGTTGAGGAAGATGATGCAGCCTGTGGGAATGTATTGCTTAAGAATGCATTAATTTTTCTTTTACATACTATAGGCACAAAGTGATGATGGTTGAGATATATCCAATCCATCATTTTGCTGAGAAAAAAAAATTGGATAATATATTAAAAAGAAACATTTACTTGAATTCTTTTGAATTGAAACAAGATAGAGAGAAAGCCGAGCAAAGTGGATGAAAACAGAGGTGAGGCTGAGTTCAGTGAGGCAGTGGTTAGAGATTATTTTCCCCCGGAATTGCTAAATTTAGAAAGAGGCCACAGTGAGGCTAACCAGCTGAGAAGAGCTTTAGACATCCGCGCTCAGAGAGGTGAAAGATTAGAATGTATTCCAAGTCTTTGCTATTGTGAATAGTGCTGCAGTAAACATACGTGTGCACGAGTTGATGGGTGCAGCACACCAACATGGCACAATTATACATATGTAACAAACCTGCACGTTATGCACATGTACCCTACAACTTAAAGTATAATAATAATAAATAAATTAAAAAAAAGTTTAAAATTTAAAAAAATTAAAAAAAAAAGATTAGAATGTATAGAAGGGAAGGTAAGAGACACAAGGAATACAGTGAGAAGGGCTAACATACATTTAATCAAAGTCTAAGAGGAGAGAAGAAAAAAATGGGGCAGAAGCAACTGATAAAAGACAGTAAGCCAAAGATTTGAGAAGCCCTACAAACCCCAAGCAATACAAGGAAAAAGAAAAGAACACTTAAGAAATTTTTAAAAAAGAAAAAATATCCAGAAAAAGATGAAAAAAAATTTTTTTTAATGTAGCGGAAGAAGAAATGCTGGTATCTTCAAAGAAGCAATAATTAGACTGACAGCTGAATTCTCCAAAAACAACAACAACAAAACAAAATAAAAAACAAACCAGAAAGCAATGGAATTAATTCTTTAAAGTATTAAAATGAAAACAACTGCTGACAAAAATTCCATAGTTGATGAAAATATCTTTCAGAAGAGCATCTTCAGAAAACAAAAATAGGCCAAGAAAATTATGACCAGTAGACTCACATTCACAGTAAAAAAAAAAAAAAAAAAAAAAGTCAAGAGTATTCTTCAGGGAAAATAGAAGAAAAATCTAAATTGAAGCTTTGAGATTCAGAAAAGAACAAGGAACCATAAAAATAGTAAAATTCAAAAATGTGTGTAAATCTAAATGGAAACTGACTGCATAATACGATAGTAATAATAATGATGTCTTACAAAGTTTAAAATACAAATAATTAACATATTAAATAAAAATTGCATATAATGTGGGGGTTAGGCACTTGAATTAAAACGTTGCAAGTTTTTTACTTTGTTTGGAAGATGGTGAATGTATCAAGTTGGACTTAAATTTGTCAAGAATGTACATTGCAATTTCTAGAGTAAGCACAAAAAAGTAAACATACGTAAAAATTTCATATTGATGAATGGGAAAGCAAGAATAAAAAAAAATCATCAATCCTTTAGGAGAAATTAAAACACTTGCACACTGTTGATGGGAATGTATAGTGGTGAAGTTGTTATGGAAAACAGTATGCCTGTTCCTAAAAAAACCAGAATTGCCGTAAGACAGCAATTCTATCTATGGATATGTACTCCAAGAGGATTTAATACAGGATCTACAAATGATATTTGTACATCAATATTCATAGCACCTATTCACATTAACTGAAACATGGAAGCAATCCTAGAGTCCATTGACAGATGAAAGGATAAGAAAAATGTGGTATATATGTACAATGGAATAATATTCAGTCTTAAAAAGAAAGGAAATTCTGACACATGCTATAATAAGAATGAACCTCAAGGACATTATACTAAGTGAAATAAACCAATCACAAAAAAGACAAATTTTGCATGATTCCACTTATATTAGGTACCTAGAATAGTGAAAATCATAGATACTGAAAGTAGAATGGTGGTTGTAAGGGCATGGGGGAGGAGAGCAGAAAAGTTATTATTTAATGGGCATAGAGTTTTAGTTCTGCAAGATAAGAGTTCTGGAGATGGATAGTGATGATGGTTGCACAACTATATGAATGTACTTACAATCATTAACTGTACACTTAAAATGGTTATGATGGTAAATGTTATGATACATGTATTTACCATGATAACAAAAATTTAAAGAAATGAATAAATCAATGCACTTGAAAGTAAAGTGTAAGAAAAAGAATAATAGAATGGGCAAAACAAACAGAAAAACAATTAGTAAAATAATATACTTGAACCATGAATATCAGTACTTGCATTAAATATAAAGAGATTAATATATCAATTAAAAATATTTTCAGATGATATGCTGTTTACAAGAGACACACTATTATAGACTATGATTCAGATATTTCAAAGGAATGTAAACATACAGCATGCTACTGAACTACAATACAGTTGAGCAAGAAATCAGCCACAGAAAAATAACCAGAAAATTCCCATATATTTGGAAATTAAGTAGCATACTTCCAAGTAACTCATGAGTTAAGAAAAAAAATCACAATGAAAAATAGAAAATGTATACATAAATGATAAAAGTACTGCACATCAAAACTTGTGAGATGTAGCTAAAGCTGTGTTTGGAGAGAAATTTACAGTTTGAAATAGATATATTGAAAAAGTAAAAAAGCTAATAATCAGTGAAGTAAACATCTAACTTAAACAATAAAAGATAAAGATAACATATTAGTCCTAATAAAAATAGAAAACAGTAAAAACTAAAACAAATCTGAAAATAATATAATAGAAAACATTCATAAAAATAAAGGTTGGCTGGGTGGAGTGACTCACATCTGTAATCCTAGAACTTTGGGAGGCCGAGGTGGGTGGATCACCTGAGGTCAGAAGTTCGAGACCAGCCTGACCAACATGGTGAAACCACATCTCTACTAAAAATGCAAACATAAGCTGGGCATGGTGGCATGTGCCTATAGTCCCAGCTACTAGAGAGGCTGAGGCAGGAGAATTGCTTGTACCCAGGAGGTGGAGGTTGCAGTGAGCTGAGATCATGCCACTACACTCCAGCCTGGGTGATAGCAAGACTCTGTGTCAAAAAAAAAAAAAAAAAAAAAGAGAGAGAGGTTGACAAGGGGCTTCAAGATAACTAGAAGTATCCAGCACTTGCCTCCTCCACAAAGAATAACCAAAATTACGTAAAATAGAGCATCTAATAGAGAGCACTGGACTTTAACACAGAAGTGACAAGAAACACCTGAGGTGTGCAAGGAGAAGGAAGCAGGCAGCCAGCCTGGCCAGGATTGGTTGGGAACCGGGAGAGGTTCCCCAGTGTAAGGAAAATGTAAATGAGAGACCCCTAGCAGTCCACATTCCCACTGTGGACTCCTGTAATCCTAGCCCCTCTGGAGAGCACCTCAATCTTAATGGGCTCTGAAACTAGCATAGGGAGCTACCTGGAGATTTTGTGATGGCATTGCTACAGAGAGGGAGCTCACACCGGGTCCCACCCTCACTACCCCCTGAGTCCTAAGCAGCTGTAGCACAATGCCATTTTCAGAGACCACTCCTCACCAGACTGCATCCTGCCCTGAGGCCCAATCGTCCCTATACATCCACATCCCTAGAGCCACATTGACCTATCTCCATGTCTACCTGAAAGGCTGCAGTGATTCAATATTGGTTAGATGAGTAGAGTTCTCACATATCAATAATAACCTTAAATGTAAACAAGTTAAATTTTCCACTTAAAATATATAGATTGGCTGAATGGATTAAAAAATGACCCAACTATATCTAATGATATGTCACAAGGAACTAGAAAAGCAAGAACAAACCAATATCAAAATTAGTAGAAGAACTAAATGGAGACCAAAAAATAATGTAAAGTGTATCAATGAAACTCAATAAACTGCTAGCTCAACTAACCAAGAAAAAAGAGAAGACCTAAATAAAACCAGAAACAAAAAAGGCAACATTATCACTGATATCACTGATAACATACAAAAGATCATCAGAGAGTATTATAAACAACTGTATGCGAATACATTGGAAAACCTGGAGAAAATAAATTCCTTGACACATACAACTTCTAAATCAAGTTTAGTTGAAAGCTGCCTTCTTGCAGTTTGGCCTAAAGGTTTCTCTGTACATCATGAACTAACCTAGATGGAGTTGTAAACAGACAGTAGCATACTCTTGTGACAATCAGAGTTTTGGTTAATTAAAGGTGGCCAATTTTTCAAACTGTGTTCAAATAAGGCCAAGGCTGAGCTGTAATGAATCCAGCTATTTCTGTACATCACTTCCATTTTCTGTACATCACTTTCCTTTTTCTGTTCATAAATCTTCTTTCACCACGTGGCTATGTTGAAATCCTGAGCCTACTCTGGCTCGGGAGGCAGCCCAATTCATGAATCACTCTTTGCTCAGTTAAACTGTTTAATTTAATTCAACTAAGCTTTTTCTTTTAGCACAGCTTACCAGTGAAGAAAAAGAAAACCTTAGTAAACCAAAAACAAGTAACAAGATTGATTTTAAAAAGTTTCCCAACAAAGGAAATCCTAGGATTGGATGGATTCATGGCCAAATTCTACCAAACTTATAAATAAGAATTAACACACATTTTCTTCAAACTACTTCAAAAACTTGAAGAAGAAGGAGGTTTGCCGAACTCATTCTCTGAGGCCAGCATTACCCTGATACCAAAACCAGACAAGGACACAACATCCTTCATGATTAAAACTTGAAACAAACTAGGCATCAAAGAAGCATAACTCAATAAAATAAAGGTGATATATGACAGACCCACAGCTAATATCACACTGAATGGGGACTATATGAAAGCCTTTCCTCAAAGAACTGGAACAAGGCAGTGATGCCCACTTTCATCACTTCTATTCAACATAGTACTAGAAGTCCTAGCCAGGGCAATCAGGCAAAAGAAAAAAAGAAAAGGCATCCAAATTGGAAAAGAGGAAGTCAAGTTGTCTCTCCTTACAGATTACATGAACTTATATTTTGAAAAACCTTAAGACTCCACCAGAAAACCACTTAGATTAAATAAATAAATTCAGAAAAATTGAAAGATACAAAATCAACATACAAAAAGCAGTAGCATTTCTATACATCAGTAATGAAATGCTGAAAAATAAATCAAGAAGACAATCCCATTTATAACAGCTGCAAAAAGAAATATCTAGGAATATCTTTAACCAAGGAGATGAAAGACCTCTACAAGGAAAACTAGAAAACACTGATGAAAGAAATTAAAGAGGACACAAATAAATGGAAAAGCTTCTCATGCTCAGGAATCAAAGGAATTAACATTATTAAAATGACCATACTAAGCAATCTAAAGATTTGATGTAATCACTATCAAAATACCAATGTCATTTTTCACAGAAATAGTAAAAACAAACCCAAAGTTTGTATGGAACCAACAAAGAGCCTGAATAACCAAAGCAATCCTGAGAAAAAAGAACAAAGCTGGAGGCATCACTCTACCTGACTTCAAAATATATTACAAGGTATGATAACCCAAACAGTATTGTTTGTATTGTTTGGGTATAAAATGGACACAAACACCAATGGAACAGAATAGAGAATCCAGAAAGCAATCGACAAATTTACAGCTAACTTATTTTTGACATAGTTGCTAAGAATATACAATGGAGAAAGGACACTCTTTTCAATAAATGGTTCTGGGAAAATGACATTCATGTGAAGAAGAATGAAACTAGACCCATATCTCTTGCCATATATATAAATCAAGTCAAAATGTCAAATATCTAAAAATAAGATGCCAAACTGTAAAACTACTAGAATAAAACATAGACAAAACACTATAGGCCATTTGTCTAGGCAAAGATTTTATGGCTAAGACCTCAAAAGCACAGACAATGAAAACAAAAATAGATAAATGGGACTATATTAAACTAAAATGCTTTTGCACAGCAAAGGAAACAATCAAGAGAGTAAAAACAACTTGGTGATAGGGAGAAAATACCTAACAATGATTCATCTGACAAGAGACTAGTATCCAGAATATATAAGAAAGTCAAACAATGCAACAGCCAAAACAACAACAACAGCAACAACAAATGGTCCCACTAAAAAGTGGGCAAAAGATATGAACAGACATATCTCAAAAGAAGACAGAAATGGCAAACAGGTATGAAAAACTCAACATCACTAATGATCAGGGAGACACAAATGAAAATCACGATGAGATATTATCTTCTCCCAGTTAGAATGGCTACTTTTAAAAAGGCAAAAAAAATAACCTATGCTGGTGATGATGTGGAGAAAAGGGAACCCTTATACAGTGTTGGTGGGAATGTAAATTTGTACAGCCATTATGGAAAACTGTATGGAGGTTTCTCAAAAAACTTAAAAGTAGCGCCAGCACAAGATCGAACAATAACACTACTGAGTATTTATCCAAAGGAAAGGAAATCAGTGTATTGAAGAGATACCTGTACCCTATGTTTATGGCAGCACTACTCACAATAGCCAAGATATGGAATCAAACTAAGTGTCCATCAGCAGATGAATGGATAAAGAAAATGTGGTAAATAAACACAGTGGAATACTACCTGGCCATAAAAAAAATAAAATAAAATCCTGTTATTTACAGCAACATGGATGAAACTGGAGGTTATTATGTGAACTGAAATAAGCAAGGCATAGAAAAACAAATATCATGTGTTCTCACTCAAATGTGAAAGTTAAAAAGATTGATCTCATGGAGGTAGTCAGTAGAAAGATACTTATCAGAGGCTGGGAAGGATGTGTGTTGGGGGTAGGGGGTGGGGGGCATTGGGGGAATGAATAAAAATTGTTTAATGGGTAAAACATACATACAAACATACAATTAAATAGAAGAAATAATGTTTGATAGTACAGTAGATTTACTATAGCTAACAACAATGTATTGTAGATTTCAAAATAGCTGGAAGAGAGAACTTGACATATTCCCAATACATAGCAATGATAAATACTTGAGGTGATGGATAGCCCAAATACCCTGACTTGATCATTCCATATTCTATGCATGTAACAAAATATACAAATATTATGTATCAATAAAAAGCTAAATCTAACCATGCTTCTCTTAAAAATATAGAAATTGACAAAGCCAGAAGTCTAATAGGCAAATAAAATAGATAACTTGAAAAGGCTAATAAAATGGGTAAATGTTTGGTAAAATGATCAAGAAAAAAAGATGACAGATAACAAATGTAATAAATGGGGAAAAAAATGACATTATTATAGACCCTTCAGAAACAAAAAATATCAAAGGAGAATATCATGAACGACCATACAGTAATAAGTTTGAAAATTTAGATGATATTGAGAAATTTCTAAAAAATCAAAGCTTACCAAAACTGATGCAAGAATGGAAATAAGAAATGAGTATTAATACAAAGTTTTAATACGAAATAAGAGTATAAACCGTCAATATCATTTGCTATTAAAATGCTAAATTCTGAATTCAAAAGGTAAACAAATTAACCCAAATCAAACCAAACTGACCAAACAATATCTCACCTTTCCACAAATAATACTTCCAATATACTTATTATCTTTGTTGAATTCTGTCAAACATTTTAAGAACAAAGGCATCAATTTAGAGCAATTCTAATAGAAAATAAAAGAAAACATTCCTCAACTTGTTTCATGAGGCAAGCATAACTTTGAAATGAAAACTTCTTAAGAATATTTTGAGTAAGAAAATTGACAAGCCAATCTTACTCATGAACATAGATAAAAATCCCTAAACAAAGTATTAGTAAACCCAGAATGGCAATACACAAAAAAGATGATACATCATGATTAAGTTAGGTTTATTCTAGGAATGCAAAATTGGTTTATCGTTTTAAAAATCAGTGGACTTCACAAATTAACAAAAAAAAATCATACAGTCATCTCAATATACATAGAAAAAGCTTAGACTAGAATTCAATTCTCATTCATGATCAAACATCTTAGCAAACTGTGAATAGAAGGAAGCTCTTAATTTAATAAGGAGTATCTACAAAAACATCCAGAAATATAATACCTAATGGGGAATGACAAAAACGTTCATCTGGATTTGAAGAATGGAACAATATGGCTGCAAATTTACTACATATTCTTCAATGTTGTCTTGAAGAGCCTAACTGATACAGTCAACCAAGACAAAGGAACTACAAGAATTGGGAAGGAAAAAATACAATTGTCATTGCATTTCAGAAGATATAACTGCATAACTAAGAAATTCTCAGTCATCTATAAATAAATTATTACAATTTAAAAGTTAATTTAGCAAGATTACTGAATAAGGCCAATTAAAAACATAAAAACATATAAATCACATATCTACTACACTGAAGAGTCTGAAATAAGCTTCAGAGGTAAGTGTTAGCTAACTCATCTAGCTAAATCCAAAATTTCAGACAAACTCAGAGGTGACAATCTTGAATCTGTGGGAGGAATTTACCCCAAATTTCTTTAAAATTCTCTGAAAGTTTTAAGTCTTTTTTCAGGGGAATTCTATTGGTATAGTGATAGTTATTTGAAGAAATGAGTCTATTTTTTTAATGGAATATCAGTATCTGTGTAACTTTTTCCATGATAGTAACAACCAGCAAAACCTCATGCTGGAGAAGTCATCATCAATAGTTAAATGGGATTTTGTTCTATTATATTTCCTCAATGCTTTTTTTTCCCCAAGTGTCAGCATCTCCTTGTGAACAGCCTCTCTTTCCAAGTCCTCCCTGTGGTGAACCCAAATGTTGTTTATCAGACAGGCATAATTCAACTCACTAAAATACATCCCTGCCAATAAGATTCGTGCTATGAACCCCAGCCCCCTCTGCCTAGTAACATATGCACTTTGTTCTCAATCTGCGTCATGAAGATCTGTAGGCAGGTGTAGGTGGTACTTAACAGATGCCAACGTTTTAGTTTTCTGGCTGTTTCCTTTGTCATTTGGACACGATGGCAGAAAAACAATCATCCCTCCATTACAAAGGATTCGGACTGAGAGTCAGCTGTCATGGCCGCCCCCAACCTACTCTTCCCCAGTGTGACCTGCCAGCTCATGGGAGAGAAACAAAACCACTCTGCAGCTTATTTTAGTCCAATCATGCTTTGTTGTGTTTCTATAGCTGGGCCATGCTTTCTTATCATACATACCTAACTAGCTTAAAAAGAAGATGCCTAAATGGAATCTAGACTTAAAAACATAGCACTTGCTTTGACTCCTGTATTTAAAATGTGGTTGATATCATGTTCCTCCAACATTGAAATGTTTTAAAACTGAATTCTAGGATTCAGAAAATGTAAGTATGTTTTAATCACCTACCAACCCTCTATAGGTTTAGTAGACATGAAAATATGAGAAGATAACGAGAATATGGTTCTAGCACTAAATTTCATTTTTTAATCTCTTTTTTTTAACCAGGAAGAAAAGTAGGAAACTCCCTACATGTGGGTTTTTAAAAGATCCTGAATTCAGTTAAATCCTGAGATAAAAACAAAACCCCAAAATATGTAACTTATTTTATTCCCTCTTGATTTTTCTAAGTTGTTGGATCTAAAGTTAATTTCAAGGTCACTTGTTGGCTTTCTGGTTGGATATCCCAGGAATTTGTTTGTTTGTTTTTGATTTTTTGAGATGGAGTTTTGCTCTTGTCACCCAGGCAAGTTGCACTGCAAGAGTGCAATGGCGTGATCTTGGCTCACTGCAATGTCCATTTCCCAGGTTCAAGTGATTTTCCTGCCTCAGCCGCCCAAGTAGCTGGGATTACAGGTGCCCACCACCAGGCCCGGTTAATTTTTGTATTTTTAGTAGAGACGGGGTTTCACCATGTTGCCAGGCTGGTCTCAAACTCCTGACCTCAAATGATCCACCTGCCTCGGCCTCCCAAAGTGCTGGCTTTACAGGCGAGAGGCACCACGCCTGGCCCCAGGAATTGTTTTTAAACTGTCACTGATAGTAGTTCTAATAAACTTAAAAGATTTTGAAAATACGAAGATATGACTTGCTATCTGTAAACGAGATCATTTCAGAAATCAAAACTGTGACATTTGAGAAGGATCTAAACTTGGCATAGTTGTGTGTAGAAAAGGAACAGTGGATTTTGAAAGGATTAGAAGCTATGTGGTTTATTAAATCACTTGTTTATTCAAAATCTTTCCACCTCTTCTAAACAATGTACATGTTTATTTCTATCTTTCTGTTTTTGCATTTGAAACTGAAAATCACTTTAGCTTCAGGAGTATTATTTGTAATTATTGTTCAAAAATAGATTTTGGTTGTCTTTCATTTATTCAGTGGATTCGTTGTAATAAATAAGGAGGGCTATTTTTAGAAAGGAGAGGGAAATTTCACATTTAGCAATCAATTGTAATATTTTGATTGATGATGGTGTAAATCCCAAGCTTCGTACTGTCAGTGGATAAGTGAGGGTGGTCACTTCTGATAGGTCCTTGTCTTTTTGTGGTAGTGGTCTAACAATGCATAAGTATTGCCAGCATTACCATAGGAGCCCCCTTAATGTCTTTTCAAAAGGCCAAGTCATTACTTGAAACATCTGCATTTGTTAACATTAAATCAAGCTCCTTTATCATTGTTAAAAATTACTTAGGGCTTTCTTACTCACATTTCCTTCTTTGTTTCCACTGCGCAGGCATAGAATATTGATAGTAAAAAATGTGTTAGAATGCTCAAACATAGGGTTTTTGGTGATATTTTAATAATACATCTGTTTTTGCAGCGTAGCCTATCATGGATTTTTTTTTTCAAGACAAATTTTAGAATCATTCATGATCCACTATGAATTCATGCTGAATGTTCAGAATTTTTAAAGCCCTTTGGCAAACAGTCATCTGCTTCTTGCCCAGAACATATGACGATTTCTCCAGGAGATTATACTCATACATGACAAACTCTGTTTAGAGCCTGCTCACATTCTAAGACAGAGCAATGAGCTCTGAGCTCTGCCTGATCCCTTTTACTTTCTGACACTGGGGGAACAACCCACTTAGACACTTACATTGGAGCTTCTCAAGGCAGAAGGCAGCCATCTTGGGCAAAATTGCATCAACTTGCTCTGAGCCCAGCTATTGTAAGTAGTGATCCTTTGGCTTAAGGGGACTTAATGCTTTCTAACCACACCAACTGCTGTAAGGACAAGCTGACCTCACAACTGAATGGTCTCCTTACCCTGCCCATCTCTCACATTCCACTCATATTGCTACCCTCAAAATTTTGCAAGCAGGAAGTAGAAGTCAATCTCTTTGTTCATATGCTCCCAATCTCCCTAAGACACATTACAACTGTCCAAACACCTAATCACCTCACTCACTTCTGGTTCTCCAAGATTGTCAGAGCTTAGCAAATAATTATGTGGACAGTTAAATGCTTGTCTGAATGGCAAGCATGCCAATCTTTCTTTGCTTGTGAGTGGGGAGCAGTTCCTTTCTCTTCTTTACAGGCTGGGGAAAGGAAATGAATTGACACAGCACTCTATCTTGATGATCTATTTCAATCTCCCTTTCTAATTTATTATCAATTCTCCTATAGGCAGGAAATGGTTCAGTGTGATTGATGAAATCACTAGATAGTTTCTATAATCTTAATTAAGTCTAGCATAGGTGTATCTAGTTTTTCTTGTTTGTTTGTTTTCAGAAAGTGAATATACTTACTACCTACTGTTTTCATTATTGAAACTTCAGCAAAATTTCCAAGACAATAGGTAAAGACTCCTTCAACATCCTGTTGCTTTATCTTATGGAGTAGTTAGCAGATTGTTAAAAACTGTGGCTGGCAATTTTCATGATTTTGAAAAAGTTAAACAATCTTATTAAGTAATCACTAACTTTCTATTCATGTTTCTGATTGCATTTGTGCACATCTCATCCTGAGGTGGTTAAATACATGTGAAAAGGAAAAAAGTCATGAAATAATGTTTTCCATTTTCCCATTTCACATGCCTTTCACTTTGACAGAAGATATAGGATAACTTGCCTCCTACTGATGCAAACTATCAATAAGTGTTGAACTTGCTCTAATGCACAACGACCTTGAGATTGGGAGTCTAAATATTCTCTCAATACAGGGTGAAGGGTAGATATATGGGTTCCTGTGACTAGATGTGTGTGTGTGTGTGTATGTGTGTGTGTGTGTTTCCTGGAGCTGTAGCAAGAGATTTCTACCAGATGTAACCCATGGAGTAAAAAATGGGAATAGTAGCCAAACCAGATTCACTGGCAAAACTGAAGCTCAAATACCATAAGCAGAAATAAAGTCAGGAGTCACAGATCCAGAAGACTGAGCCTTAGTAGAAATAAAATGAGGGAATAGATTGGGAATAAGTAAGAGGAGGTTCACAATAAAAGCTATAAACCCTGGTGGATACCTAAGTCTTGCTTTAAGGATCTATGGTATATGTATGTACTTGAGTTGGTCTAATTTAAAGAGCCAGAGCTAGCCACGATGAAAATAGCTATATTTTTCTTATTTAAAAGTCATTTTTTGGTGGAAACCAAGAATGCCTATGAGAATGAAACTTCAAAACTGCTTGCATTTCTCTAAGGCCATTAGACTATATATTAAACTCCTGGCAAGTTCTTATTTCTTATTTATGGTAACACAAGTCAATCTATTTTAAACATATGATGCTCTCTGGGAAAACAACAATAACATATACAATATGGCGAACCTCAATGGGTCCAGAAGGCAGATTTTAGTCTGTGGTGTGAAACCAAATTGTGAACCAGGGAGTAAATGAAAAAGCCCTCTAAATGATAAATGACAGTCCAGAGCTTACTCCAGAGAAGAGGTTGGCACACTTTCAAAACCTTACCCAGACAATTGTACATAGAGTAAGGGAGCAGATGAGAAACAGTAATATAATGACAATGGTGAGAAATAACAGCCAATTTAGAGGAAGGACAAAAGACTCTTTATGCAAAAGAGAAGCATATTAGGGGCAATTTATTAGAGGAAAGGGCTCTATATGTCTTCTGAGTTATTAGGGAATTATTTCATTATAAACAGTTTGCTAATTAATAATAAAAAAACTCAGGTTGTCATTACAGCCTAAAAATAATTAACAGTCAAATAATTTTCTTAAAAATATGGTTTTCAAAAGTGACATTGTTGCCTAGGCATGGTGGCTCATGTCTGTAATCCTAGCACTTTGGGAAGCCGAGGCAGGTGGGTCGTTTGAGCCCAGGAGTCTGAGACTGGCCTGAATAATATGGCAAAACCACTTCTCTACAAAAAGTACAAAGACATTGGCTGAGCGTGGTTGCACACATCTGTAGTCCCAGCTACTTGGGAGGCTGAGGTGGGAGAATCACCTGAGCCTGCAAAATTGAGGTTGCAGTGAGCCATGATCATGCCACTCTACTCATGCCTGGGAGAGGGGCATGAGACCCTGCTCCAAAAAAGCAAAACAAAAACAAAGAAATTGACATTGTTAAAAGAGAAAAAAAAAAAACTATACTAAACAGTTGATTTTCCTGATAATGTTAGAGATATTAGATTTTGTTCTTTGTATTCATGATAGTACATTTGAGTTATCTTTGAAGGCTTGGTTGAAAAATCTCAAAAAAAACCCACCCAAAATTAACATTGTTAAAAGAGAAAAAAACCTATACTAAACAGTTGATTATCCTGATAATGTTAGAGATATTAGATTTTGCTCTTTGTATTCAAGATAATACATTTGAGTCTTTGAAGGCTTGGTTGAAAAATGACTAGTGTACTACCAACGAGCAAAGTTGTCAATGACTTTTCTCATTGGAACTTTTCTGCTTCACCTTTACAAAGGAAGATGGCTGCTGAGTGGCCATGTCTAGAGTGGTAGACAAAGAGAGGGTAGGATATGGGTGTTTATTCACAGGAAGCCTGCAGAGTTAAATATCTCTGGTCTACAGAAACTTTAGGACCAAATTTCCCATTACCAGTCAATGAGTGGTACTTGTTGGATTTGTGGTGTGTGTCTTCATCTTTATTTGCTGCCAACGTTATCAAGGTCAAAGTTGAGAGATTATTTTAGATATGGGGAACGGAGCCAGAATTGAGATTACCTCAGGAGTTAGTTCTCCCTAGAGGAGTAGCTAATCTGGGGACCCTCTGTGGTGATTGTTGGTGCTTCTCACCACAAGAGGTTCTCGTCTCAGGATTCTGAAAAGAAGGAGTAGTAGAAACCATTATTTTCATTGTCTTCTTTTTGCCGTGACTGCAAGGGAATTCACAGCCCTTCTGCCCTTCCACCATGGAATAATGCAGCAAGAAGATCCTCACCAGATGACCCCTTGATCATGGATTTCCCAACTTCCAGAACCATGAGCCAAATAAACTTCTACTGTTTATAAATTACCCAGTCTGTGGCATTTTGTTTAGTGACAATAAATCAGACTAAGATAGCTGGGTGGAATTATTCTCCTATGATTTGAAGAAGGCAGTGTTTCTCAGTATTTTTATTGCTTCTTTGGTTTAGGGGATTTTCAAACTGATTATTTTAATTAAGATACAGAGTATCCATTGGAAAATGTAAGTTATTTATACAATAAAATTGGGGCAGGTTTAAAGGAGGACAAACTATTCTATCATTTTTGCTTAATGCTTTTAGCAATTCCTTTTTCCTCATTCTTCCAAGAATCTCATTCTTGTCATTTGCATTATTTTGATTATTTTTCTTTGGGTATCTCAATTCTCTTTTTATGACAATAGTAAAGTAGTAATAGTTTCAATAGAAATTTCTTTGCTGTTTAAAAATATGCAAAACACAAGGGAACCAAGACCGCTTGGCATCTCATTGTACCCCTTCAACCCTTGCTCCTAACTAAACCATACCAATATGTACTTGTTTATCACTAGAAATGATAATATCAAATAATCTAAGAAGTAATTTTTCTCATGAGATGTATTTATAGGTATTTTCAATAGCTTAGCTTTAAATTTAAGAAGCAGAGAAGGACAATTATAATCTGCAATTTGGGCGAGGAGCAGGGAAGAATTGATAGTCATTTGTTCACTGGGTACAGGCAGTACTAGCTATGTCTCCAGTCAAGAAGTTGCATAACTTAATGGTCATGCTTTGATGTTTGCCAAAATTCTTTAAACCTCATATACGCAAGATTAAATGAGATAAAACACACATTCGTGGAAATGAACTAGAGATAGCCTGAGTGGTGATTCCTCCTCTGTATTCAACCTCACAAGTGTCGAGCTTTTGTATTAGAGCCAAATTAGTGCTCTTCCTCTTTCCTGCTTTAGAATGAGCTGCTTCTCAAAAGGCTCTTATGTCTTTCTTGTAAAGAGACTTTTGTTAAGTGTACCAAAAAAAGAGTTTATCAGTCCTTGAGTCATCTCCAGTCTTGATAAACCTGAGTCATAGAGTGAACATAGTGTAGTATAGAATGATGTATTAGGCTGTTCTTGCTGGTATAAAGAAGTATCTGAGACTGGGTAATTTATAAACAAAAGAGGTTTCATTGGCTCACAATTCTGCAGGCTGTGTAAGAAGCATGGTCCTGGGCATCTGTTCAGCTTCTGATGAGGCCTCAGGAAACTTGCAATCATGGTAGAAGGCAAAGGGGACCAGGAACATCACATGTTGAAAGCAGGAGCAAGTAAAAGAGAGTGATGAGGAAGGTACCACACACTTTTAAAGGACCAGATCTCACGAGAACTCACTATCATGAAGATTGCACCAGGCTGCAAAGGATCCGTGCCCCCATGATCCAAACACCTCCTACCAGGCCTCACCTCCAGCTTTTGGGATTACAACTTAACATGAGATTTGAGTGATGACAGATATCCAAACTGTGTCAGATGGGAATTAAGCTATAAATGTATCTCCTCTCTGATTCATTAAAACTCTGAATTGCCTTTTTGCTAAATTGCTTTGGAAACTTGGTATATGTTTTTACTGTTAATATTTCAGATGTATTTTTCTTGTACATATCATCCGCTACAAATTGGTAAAAAGCATTTTGAAGATCCTTAGGATTTTTCTTTGAGACAGTCTTGTTTTGTCACCCAGGCTGGAGTGCAGGTGTGCAATAGGCTCACTGCAACCTCTGCCTCCCAGTTCAAGTGACCCTCTCATCTCAGCCTCCCAAGTAGCTGAGACCACAGTCATGCGCCATCACACCTGGCTAATTTTTGTATTTTTGTTAGTGATGGGTTTCATCATGTTGGACCGGCTGGTTTTGAACTCCTAACCTCAAGTGATCCATCTGCCTCAGACTCTTAAAGTGCTGGGATTATAGGCATGAGCCACCATGCCCAGGCTGAAAATCCTTAGATTAGGTCTATGCTATCCACACAGCTTATTAGGGGGAGGAATGTGTAGGATCGTCCACATCTTGGAGCTTTGTAAAAATGTCCTGGATGTCATGATATACAGGATTTCTTCCTCTATAATAATATTGTAAATGTGGTTATGGAAGCAAAGGTAGTGGTTATAACAGAGAAGACTATGAGTTTGAGTATGTGTGAATGTGTGTGCATTCACATACCCTTGGACAGAGTAGTGGCTAAACGGAGAACTACAGAGTATTGATGAGTTGAGCTCTTAGCACTTACTCATCAATACTGTGTATTTATAAAACATATTTTGAAGAAACGTTCTTTTTTATTTTTTTTTAATTACCAGGAAAATAAATACCAAATCTTTGGCAAAGTCAAATCATATTTTGTATTTTTCATTTATACAGGAGTTACCAGATCCATAATGCTATTGTAGAAGTTTAAATTAGATAGGACTTACTTTGTAAAAGCCATTTATTTTTTGGTTTTTGGTGTACTTTTTTTTAAAGGATATTTGTAAAATATATTTATAAATTAACCTCATTTAAAATTAAAATTACTATATATGTGTGTGCATATATCATGTCATTCTTTGAATATAGTGCAAAAACTGGATAATAGTACAATTTGCCTTTTTATGCATTGCACAGTAATTGAAAAAGTTCCTTTTTTTTTTTTTTGAAATGGAGTCTCGCTCTGTCGCCCAGGCTGGGATCTCAGCTCACTGCAAGCTCCGCCTCCCGGGTTTACGCCATTCTCCTGCCTCAGCCTCCCAAGTAGCTGGGACTACAGGCGCCCACCACCTCGCCCGGCTAGAGTTTTATATTTTTTAGTAGAGACGGGGTTTCACCGTGTTAGCCAGGATGGCCTTGATCTCCTGACCTCGTGATCCGCCCGTCTCGGCCTCCCAAAGTGCTGGGATTACAGACTTGAGCCACCGCGCCTGGCCGAAAAAGTTCTTATGAAAACGCACAATGAATGAAAATAAAAGCAAGGCTCAGTAATTTGCAGAGAGGTTATGTTTCATTAATATGTGCCTCATATAAGCAGTCAGCATGTAAAAATGATGGCAAAATCTGACCAGGAGTTTAAAATTACAAATTATACATAGAATGTACACCAAATTAATTAGATAATTAATTGAGAAGCATAAATTTAAAAAATCTAATTGATGTTGTACATGTGATAATCAGAGTCATTCTTCTACAATTGTTAAATATAATTTGTCTCATAATGCTACCCTTTGGTAAATTGTTATAACAGTGTATGATATATGTAGCTTATTAACAGTTTCATTAATTGCTATTAGAGGAAAGAAGCTATGAAAGCTGGTGCACATAGGAACAAATGTTGAGGCAGATGGTTGAAATTAGTGAAACATGATCAGTTGCTGAACCAGTTTACTTAATTAGCTTTCTGCATCAGAATAGTTAAAATAAATTTGTCATATTGTCTTCAGGAAATTGAAATTCAGGAGATGATTATCACATATATTTTTTAAAATTCACACGACAAAGAGCAAAGAACTGTGGGCTCTGACCCATGACCATTAGTTTATTCTGTACTGAGAGTCTGCTGAGCTGTTTAGAATGGAAGGGGAATTTTACTGTTAGGGAATAGCCAACTGCGCTGACATCTTTCTACTGTTTGTAGCAGGGAAAACAGAGGGAGAAGAGCAAGTGGAAATTGGCCACTGCCCACAAAATTAACTTGATGCTGTTACTTCTTAGTTAATAATTTTCAGAGGAGTCGAAATGGATCTTTGAAATAACGGTTTCATACAGCAGTTTCCTTTTCAGCAAGGTTCCAGAAAATTTCAAGAAATCAAAATTGTAATAGTTTTCATGCTAAGGCATTTTTGGCCATATTGCTGTGTATAGCGGGGGTGGGAACTCAATTTTTAAGGTACTTGTCTTGGTTAATTCCTATAGATTTCAGTTTGGCATCCACAGCAATAGCATGAACAACAAATAGTCAAAAATGGGGGAGATTTTGATAGAAATATGGTTTATATGTTGGAGAAACTCTGATGACATTTGGAATTGTTTAATGGAATGCTCTAAATTGTTAATGGAATGCTCAGCTATTACATGATTTATACCTGCTGAGGTTTGTATAGGCTTGGAACAATTTGCTATCCCTTCTCACAGGAATGTTTTTATATATTTGCCTTTTAGAACACATTTTTCAACTTTGTAGCAGAAGTACAGAACTTAGCTATCAGTATGGAAAGTTTCCAATGATACTGTCTTCATCTATTTTTTCAAACATATTACAAGTGAGGTTTAGATGATCATGTTTAACTACATGATTCTAAATAACTATAAACATGCATGATCCGTTATTGACACAGCTACCCTTTCCCCTTTGAGGTGTATAAGGGGGTTCTTTCTGCTAGTGTTAGTATATAAATTATTTCATCCAGAAACTATGGAGCTGTGGCCACTAGTGGTTTGGCCTTTGTCACCTTTTCTGTCTTTACCATCAGTCTTGGCCTTGATTAAAAAGGTGGGAGTAAGATCATTTTGTTGATAATACATTTATAGGCACTGTGTCAAGAGGGTTTGAACATTTCAAGGTCCCACAGATGTATTTGTGTTCTAAACTTAAAAAAAGTTATTTGTTAATATGAAATTAAAAAATGAAAAATTGAAATTAAGAAACATTTAGATTTCCATAACATAATTTTCAAAAATAGTAAATTGTTATTTTAGTAAACTCTTATATAGTAATACATAAGTAATATTTATTGTGGGAAGAGGGTATGTTTTTATGTTTACTATGAGGGAAACATTAATATAAAAATGACTTGATTCAAAAATTTTTTACCCTGAATGTTAAGACTATTTGGGAAAGCTGCTTCTACTTTGGATATAAAAAGCTCCTACTCTAACAATAAAAATAATTAATCTACAAAAGTATATCTTGTTTGTACTCATCAGATAGTTGAGGTTTCAAAGCAACTAAGATCACTGAATTTCAGAGGATGTCAAGACCCTCCAGGAGAGGTGGACCACATTAAATTTGCCTTTGGCAGAACAAAGCAGAAAGAGATGGCAGCTATAAAATCAGATAAAAAGAAAACAACTGTGTGATGGTTAATTTTATGTGCCAAATTAACAAGGCCAATGAGTGCCCAGATATTTGGTTAAACATTATTCTGAGTCTGTCTGTGAGAGTGTTTCTGGATGATATTAATGTTTGAATCAGTAGACTGAGTAAAACATATTGCTCTTCTCAATGAAGGTGGGTCTCATGCAATCTGTGAAGACCTGGCCGGTGTGGTGGCTCACACCTGTAATCACAGCACGTTGGGAGGCAGAGGCAGGTAGATTACTTGAGGTCAGGCATTTGAGACCAGCCTGGCCAACATGGTGAAACCTTGTCTCTACTAAAACAACAACAACAAACCACAAAAAAATAATCTGTGAAGGCCTAAATAGAGTAAAGTGCTAAGAAGGAATTATTTCTATCTGTCTAAATGCCTCCAAACTGGAACAGCAGGCTTTTCTTGCCTTCAGATGCAGACTGAAACTGGAACTGATATGACTGGCTCTCCTGCATCTCAGGCTTTCAGACTCAGACTGGATCTATACCATTGGTTCCCCTCGGTGTGGACTTCTCAGTGCCCATAATCACATAAGCCAATTCCTTATAATAAATCATTTTATATACATCCTCTTGGTCTTCTTTTTTTGGAGAATCCTGACTAATGCAAATTGAACATTTAAAAAATACTTAAAGGCCCAATAGACCAGCATGATAGTTGAGAACCCATGGAAACCCCATACAAAGGAGAATCTGCAAGCACTCACCAATGCTCATTCATAGGTCCTAACGAGGTACTCTTGAGTAGGACTGGAAGCATGACAAATTCTTTGGTGATGCAGGAATGTAGATATGATTGGTTGCTGTTGAGGGAAAGGTGCAATGTCTAGCCCTATTCTGAATCCTTTCCTCACATGAAAATAAAGGTGTTGCCACTAAGAGAGAAGCAGGCAACATCCATACACCCCTGATACCAGTTTGGCTGCCAATGGAGTAGCAGGAGATGAGAAATGCTGTATTTCACTAAGAATAGAATAGAAAAGTTAACTATATGATCTTGCACTGATGAAAAAGCAAGGTAGATCTTGGCTATCATGATGAGAGAGGAAGGAAGGATGAGAAGGCTAAAATAAGAAACTAGAAATCCCCTGGCACCTGCAAAAGCCTTGTACATAGAAACAAGCTAATGCAGGCAGTATATTCTCTGGGAAAGGGGAAAGATACTGAACGGGGACCCACTCTGTGGCATGGGGATGCAAGGTCTGCTAAAAGGTGAGGATGGAGCAAAATACTGTTAAAACCCTCCAGCACCCTAGGTGCCTCAGCCTAAGCACAAGGTAGTAGTAGTCTATGACTGGAGGAATTTGAAGTCTATGGTTAATCAAAGGTAATTAGAACAACAACCACAATCAACTGAGTTCAGCTACTATTTAGACTGATCTAACCTCCATATTAACGAACTGCTATAAGAAGTGTGCCCATTTTCTGTTGTAAATTTACCTCACTCTCGATTTTTCTTTAGCCACGATGTCTACATTCAATGTGTTGTTATACGATACACACAAACAATAACAATGACTATGACAAATTACCCATTATCAAGAGATAAAGGAGTCAACAGAATCAAACCAAGATGTGATGAGATCATGGTACTTTAGATGAAGTATTTCAAAACAACTATGTTAAATATGCTAAAGAGTGTTAATTTGTTAAAAAGGTTAACACATGTATGAACAAATGAGAAATTTCAGGAGGTATATAGAAATTTAAAAAGAAATCAAGTGAGAATGCTAGAAATTTTTTAAAAACATGCTAAACAGAGAAGAAGAATTTATTTGATAAATTTTCTGCTGAATGACTTATCAACAGTCTGGATATAGCAGTGAAAGGAATTGTTGAACTTTAAGTTAAACCAATGCAAATTATCCATACTAAAAAAGAAAAAAAAAAATGAAGAAACAATAATAGCAAGAGAATAGAATATTCAGTAGCCATAGAATAATATCAAATAATCTAACATATATATATAATTGAGGTTTTATGAGGAGAAGAAAGATACTATGGCACAGAATATATTCAAAAAGATAATAGCAAATAATATTCCAAAATGAATGAAAGAGAGCAAACAGCAGATTTAAAAAGCCAGGGTTTAAAGCAGAAGAAATAAAAAAAAAAAAATACTTGGGCACATCAAAGCTAAACTTCTGAAAACCAAATGTGAAGATAAAATCTTAAAAGCATCCAAAGGAAAAAATAAAACACGATTACATATAGAAAACCAAAGATAAGAATGTCAGCAATCTTCTTGTAAGAGACTAAATAAGGCAGAAAGCAATAAATCAATATCTTTAAAGTACAAGAAAAAAAACTGTTAACTCGCTCGAAATTTTATACCCTACAAAACTATCTTTTAACAATGAAAATAAAATAGAATACTTTTTAAGTAAACAAAAGATGAGAAAATTCATTGGCAGTGAAATTTTGTACTATAAGAAATGATAAAGTTTTACAGGTAGAAGGATTGTGATACATGATAAATATCTGGATCTATACAAAATATTGATAAAATGTTCTAAATAGTAAAGATGTGAGAATATAAAAATTCATTTAAAAAAACTTCTGAAAGATAATTGAGTGAAGAAAAATAGTAACAGTACAGTGGGGAGACTGTAACATAATTAGGAGTAAAACATAACAAAATAATAGCACAAAGAATTAGTAGAAGGAAGTGATGTGTGGCTGTTAAAACATATTGAAATGATATATTCCTAAAATTTAGACTGTAAGAACTTAAACATGTATATGGTAAATCCTAGAAAAAATAGTAAAAACAATTCAGAAAGCTCTGTCTTATAGGCCAATAGTGACGATAGAATTGAATAATTAAAATGCTCACTTAACACAAAAGGACAGTAGAAAAAGGAAGAGAAAAAGAATATATAGATAGTAATGCAATGGAGCCTGGTGGACGGAAGTGGCTGTTGGAGGCTTTAAGTTTGCCACAGTTTACAAGGCCAGAGATAAGAATACCAACCAAATTGTCGCCATTAATAAAATCAGACTTGGACATAGATCAGAAGCTAAAGATGATATAAGCAGAACAGCCTTAAGAGACATACTATTATTACAGGAGCTAAGTCATCCAAATATAACTGGTCTCCTTGATGCTTTTGGACATAAATCTAATGTTAGCCTTGTCTTTGGTTTTATGGAAACTGATCTAGAGGTTATAATAAAGGATAATCGTCTTGTGCTGACACCATCACACATCAAAGCCTGTATGTTGATGACTCTTCAAGGATTAGAATATTTACATCAACATTGGATCCTACATAGGGATCTAAAACCAAACAACTTGTTGCTAGATGAAAATGGAGTTCTAAAACTGGCACATTTTGGCCTGGCCAAATCATATGGGAGCCCCAGTAGAGCTTATACATATCAGGTTGTAACCAGGTGGTATCGGGCCCCTGAGTTACTATTTGGAGCTAGGATGTATGGTGTGAGTGTGGACATGTGGGCTGTTGGCTGTATATTAGCAGAGTTACTTCTAAGGGTTCCTTTTCTTGTCAGGAGATTCAGACCTTGATCAGCTAACAAGAATATTTGGGTACACCAACTGAGGAACAGTGGCCGGACATGTGTAGTCTTCCAGATTATGTGACATTTAAGAGTTTCCCTGGAATCCCATTGCATCACATCTTCAGTGCAGCAGGAGACGACTTACTAGATCTCATACAAGGCTTATTCTTATTTGATCCATGTGCTCGAATTACGGCCACGCAGGCACTGAAAATGAAGTATTTCAGTAATCGGCCAGGGCCAATACCTGGATGTCAGCTGCCAAGACCCAACTGTCCAGTGGAAACCTTAAAGGAGCAATCAAATCCGGCTTTGGCATCAAAAAGGAAAAGAACAGAGGCCTTGGAACAGGGAGGATTGCCCAAGAAACTAATTTTTTAAAGAGAACACTGGACAACATTTTACTACTGAAGGAAATAGTCAAAAAGGCAAATAATGGAAAAATAGTAAACATTGAGTAAATGCTGTAGAAGTGGATTTGTAAATATTCTACACATGTAAAATATATAAAACTATGGGTTATTTTTATTAAATGTATTTTAAAATAAGAAGAATATATAGCACACATTTATAAAAACAAATTGGTAAATTTAAAGCCAATCATGTTGGTAACTATATTAAATGTAAATTATGTAAATTTGTCAGTTAAGAGCTAGGTATTGCCAAATTGAATTAACAAGAGCAAGACAAGTATATTCTATCTACAAGAATCTCACTTTAAATATATGGCTATAGATACATTCAAAATTAAAGGATGGAGAAAGGTATACCATGTAAACACTTGTCAAAAGAAGCTGAAGTAGGTATATTAGCATTACATAAAGTAGACTTGAGAACAGGAAAGATCACAAGAGACATAAAGGGATATTACATAGTAATAAAGGGATAATTTAATCTAGGAAAAATAGCAATTCTGTATGTATATTCTTCTAATGTTAGAGTTCCAAAATATATAA
Source organism: Macaca mulatta (assembly GCF_049350105.2). Classification (NCBI taxonomy): domain Eukaryota; kingdom Metazoa; phylum Chordata; class Mammalia; order Primates; family Cercopithecidae; genus Macaca; species Macaca mulatta. The sequence continues at coordinate 62,092,312 of NC_133417.1, read as the reverse complement.
ATAACTGATAGAACTGAAAGGATAAAGGGACAAATCCACAATTATAGTTGGAAAACTCAAAATTCCTGTTTTTATAAATAATACATGCAGACAAAAAATCAGTTAGAAGACTTAGAATGTACTGTCAACCATTTTTACTTCATTTACTTCATTGGTAAAATATTAGAATATTTTCCATAGACTATTTTCCAACAGACAAGAGGAAAAATTCTTTAAAGTTTACACGGAACTACTTAGTGTAGTTAACATTAAGATAGAGTATTTTCTGTGCCATGAATAATGCTTCAAATGTTAAAAATTGAAATCGCCAAGTGCAGTGGCTCATGCCTGTAATCCCAGCACTTTGGGAGGCTGAGGCAGGCAGATCATGAGGTCAGGCATTCAAAACCAGCCTGGCCAACATGATGAAACCCCATCTCTACTAAAAATACAAAAGTTACTCAGGCGTGGTGGTGAGCACCTGTAGTCTCAGCTACTTGGGAGGCTGAGGCAGGAGAATCGCTTGAACCTGGGAGGCGGAAGTTGCTGTGAGCCCAGATCCGGCCACTGCACTCCAGCCTGGGCAACAGAGTGAGACTCTGTCTCAACAACAGCAACACAAAATTAAAATCATACAAAATACATATTCAGACCAAAATAAAATCAAACTAGAATTTGATATCAGAAAGATACCTGGAAAATCCCTAAATATTTGGAAATTAAACAAAATATTAAACATTGCATAGGTCAAAAAAATCACAGAAAAATTAAAAAATATTTTGAATGGAATGAAAATAAAGCATATTAAATTTGGGGTAACATAACCAAAGAGCTGTTTAATTGCAAATGTGTACAATCAGATGCTTATATTAGAAAATATTTTAAAAGGGCTAAAACTAATAATCTAACCTCCATTTAAGACTTTGCAAAAACAAGGGAAATTAAAACTAAACAAACAGAAGGAAGAAAACCAATAGGAAAAAATAATAAAACTATAAGCTGCTTGTCTGAAAAGATTATTAAAATTGGTAAGCTTTTAGACAGACTAAGTAAAAAAGAGAAAAGATAGAAATGGCCAGTATCAGAAATAAAAGAGGTTACATTACTACAGAACCTATGGACATTAAAAAGGTAAAGAGGAAATATAAACCTTATGGTCATAAATTCAATGTTAGATAAAAGAGAAAAAAGTTCTTAAAAGTTAGAAGCTTCCAAATATCACTCAAGAAGAAATAGATAACCTTAATACTTCTATGTCTATAAAAGACATAGAACTTAAAAAACCTTTCAACAAAGTTCTGGGCCCACACGACTTGACAGGTAAATTCTACTAAACATTTAAGGAAGAAATAACACAAAATTTATGCAAACTCTTCCAGAAAAACAAGAGCAAATAAACTTCCCAATTCATTTTATCAAGTTAATACCATCTGATATCCTGATACAAAAATTATAGAAAGACATTATAGGATAAGAAGACCACAGAACAATATCTCTCATAAATATAGAAAAAAATGCTTAATAAAGTATTAGTCAAATCTTGTGATATAAAAAAGAGTAGTACATAATTATCAATCTAGGTGTATCCCAAGAATGCAAGGTTGGTTGAACTTTTAAATAGCAGATGGCATAATTTACTATATTAAAAAACTAAAAATAGTAATAACATTATGCTGGTGGAAATAGAGATAGTATTATATTAATGGATGTAGAAAAGGATACAAAGTCAATCTATTAAAATTAGCTATATTTCTATATAATAGCAACTAACAATTGAAAATTGAAATAAGAAAAATGCCATTCAAAATAACATAAAAACCCATCACATAATTAAGACTAAAATTATAGATATATTCATATACATATATGTGTGTGTATATATATATACACATATGTATGTATATGTAGAAAGAGATAAATGCAAGGCTATTATATTAAAAATCACAAAACATTATGCAGCAAAATAAAGACATAAATCACTGGAGAGAAATATTGTTTTTATGGATCAGAAGATTCAATATTGATATAATCCCAATTATCTCCTAATCCATCAAATTTCAATTGGGCATTTTCTTGGTAGAAATTGACAAGATGATTCCAAAATTAATATGAGAATTAAAGGACCTAGATTACCCCAAATAATTTTAAATATACAAAAATTTAGAGGTCGCACACTATCTGATTTCAAAACTTGCTGTAAAGTTAACCTAAATGAAACAGGGTAGTATTTATTTAAGGATAAAGGTATTGAGCAATGGAATAGAATTGAAGCCAGAAGTAGATCCACACATATATGGTTAACTGATTCTTTCTAAAGGTGCCAAAGTAATTTATTGGAAAATGAGTAGTTTTTTTTAAACATGTAGGATTGAAATAACTGGAATCTAGATGTTACATAACGAAATTCAACACCTATCTCACACCATATTAAGAAAATGAGATTGAAATAGATTATAAGCCTTAATGAAAATTCTAAAACTTAAAAAAACTCTACATAAGAAAACACAAGAGAAAATCTTTTCTGCCTTAAGTTCATCAGAGATTTCCTAGATAGGACACACCCACACACAGACACACACAGACACACACAGACACACACACACACGAAAATCGTAAATTACAAAAGGAAAATTAATAAGTTGGACTTTACATAATGAAAACATTTGTTTTTTGAATGACACTATTTAAACAGTGAAAATTCATGCTATAGATTGGGAAAAATATTTGCAAAACACATCTTTTGAAAGACTTGTATCCAGAATACATAATACAATCTTACAACTCAATAATGAGACAAACATCCCATAAAAAAGCAAAAAGACTTGATATTTCATCAAAGAAAATATACAACTGTCAAATAAGCTCATGAAAAGGGACTGAACATTATTATTCATTGTGAAAATGCAAATTAAAACCACAGTAAGATACAGCTATGTACCTATTAACTTGACTGAAATTAACATGAAAATAAGTATTGGCAAGATTGTAGAACTAATGGGAGTCCAGAGCTAATGCAAAACGGTATGGCCATTTTGAAAAACAGTTTGGTAGTGTCTCGTAAAGTTAAATATATATCTGTCATATAAACCAAAAATCCTGTGCCTAGAAAAATAAAATTAAGAACTAAGAGAAGAACGTGTATCTCTGCAAATATATGTATGCGAACCTAGCAATTTCATATGTAATAGCTAAAACCTGGAAATATACCAATGTTCATCAATTGATGAACAGATTAACAAACGTAGTACAACCACACAAAGGAATACTATTCAGCAACAAAATCAACAAATTGTTGACACATGCAAAACCATAAATAAATCTAAAAGCATTATGTTCAGTGAAATAAACAAGACACTAAATAATACATATTATATGATTCCATGTGTATGACATTCCAGAAAGGGGTTGCCAGGGACAGATGGTGGTAAGAGAGGATTAACTGCAAAGAACCCCTGGGAAACTTTTGTGGGTAAATAGAAATGTTCCATATGCTGATTGTTGTGTTGATTATATGAATGCGTACATTAATCATAAAACTATACACTAAAAAGGGTGAATTTTATTGTATTTAAATTGTACTTACATTGATGTGTGCTTAACGAAAAATGTATTTGTTTGTAAAAATAGAAATGGAGAGAATTCGGGGAACATAAAGCCAACAGTGGCAGTCTAAGGTTTTGAATCTTTCTGAATCTGCATTTAAATTAACAGAGCAACTAAATATCAAAAGTCCAAACCCATGAACAGTATTTACCACAAAACTAGCTGACAAAGCATCAAAACATACATGGGGGTAAGCACAGACCATCAAGGGCCATAAATTCATCAGGCTATTGAATGTGCAGGAGAAAGACAGCAATAACTGGGAGTCTGATGGATTTGAGAAAGGAGATCCAAAGAGCCAGTCATTATTCACTGGAAAGCACAGCATGTAGTGGAAAATATCAACCTCAAATGGCCAACAACAATTCTAGTAAAACTACTGGACTCTAAAAAAAAAGAAAGAAAAAAAATCAATATTTTTGGTATTTGGACCAAAAATGCATATATTTTTTAAGGGAAGGAAAATGTGATTTTTATCAGATTTTTTGCTAACAGTCACCTTTATTTTGCCTTCCCTGTAAGAATTGCAACACAAGATAGCCAAACGGTAGATGAATGGGAAAATGTCTGTACAAAATTATTCCAGCTACTCAATGAAAACTCTGTGATGAAATTAGAATATCTACATGTTGTAACCGGAGTGAATTAATGGATCTGGGCATTGAGCATTAACAGCTGCTAACATTACAGAACGAGCAAAGACCAGGCATGATATACTTCTTGATTAAAGAACACACCACCACATATGGCTTTGCCAAAGACATAGTCTGAGTCTGATGGAACCTCTGGATCCAAGGAGTTAATTTGAAGGAAATTCAGAGTGCAAAAGAATGTGTTAAACTACATCGTTAGTATAGTATCATCAAGGTCCAAACTGTGGAAACCTCTCAATGACCCAGGTTATTCAAAAGTTATGTTATAAGGAAAAGAAAGTGATGGAGGAGTAACCTGTAGATGAGAAGAGACTGGAGGCGAGGTGTGGTTGCTCAGGCCTGTATTCCCAGCACTATGGGAGGCCGAGGCGGGTGGATCACGAGGTCAGGAGATCGAGACCATCCTGGCTAACACAGTGAAACCTCGTCTCTATTAAAAATACAAAAAAACTAGCCGGGCGTGGTGGCGGGCACCTGTAGTCCCAGTTGCTCAGGAGGCTGAGGCAGGAGAATGGCGTGAACCCGGGAGGCGGAGCTTGCAGTGAGCGGAGATCACACCACTGCACTCCAGCCTGGGTGACAGAGCGAGACTCTGTCTCAAAAAAAAAAAAAAAAAAAAAGAAAGAAAAAGAAAAAAAGAAGAGACCGGAAAGACATTTTTCTTATTTTTTACTAGGCAAGATGAAATGGTAGTGTACATACATTCATGAATAAAACCATAAAAAAAGAAACAAAGCAAGGACTATAAAAATCAGAATACTTGTTACCTATGAAAGCAGAGAGGTGGCTATGATTGAGGTAGGACACATGGAAGGGTTTTTGGAGTGGCTGGAAAAATTCTATTTCTTGTCCTGGGTGGTGGTTCAAGGGAATTTGCCTGTAATAATTCACTTGCTTTGTTTGAGTTGGTATGTCTATGTTTTATTTTACAGCAAGAAGGTTGAAAAAATAGTATAGAAGAGAAGGACAATGATTTTTTAAAAATTACTGGCTAAGGTAGAAGATTTAAATATGAAGAGAGAATTATTTTTGGCAAGCCGGGAGCCTCCATTTTGTCAGTAAATTATAAGGCTCTTTTCATTCGTCCAACAGAAACACTTATTGCATGCCCACTAAGCAGCCGGGACATACCAGGTGCTTCTACTCTTGTAGAACTTAGAAGACACAGCATTTATTTTTATCAGTTGGGGTGCAGTCAGGGAAACAAAATCACACAAAATCTTTCAACACATAGGATTTAATTCAGAAAATTGGTTATGCAAGTGATATTAAAGCTAAGAAGCTAAAGAGGTGACCTAGAGGTTAGCAACATTAAGAAGCTGCTGTTGCCCCGAGGATTGGAGAGACAGCAGGAGAGAGTGTGTTGTGAAAACCTAGAACCTGGGAGCAAGGATGGAGCGGCATTCTAATAGCAGCGGAGCCAAGGAAGAGCTGAAGCCTCTGGTGGATATTCTCCATGAGTGAGAGAGACAGACAGGAGAAATAACCTGGCATCTTCTTCCTCCCCTCTCCGATCTTATCTCCAGTCTTTAGAAAATTATACTAGAAGTTAGTACTAAACTTGTTCTTCCTTTTTACTTATAGTCATTTCTGGGAGAACATGATAATTTGTTATGATAAAGTCCTGAATAACAGCATATATAAAATATATATATATTTGACATGGACATTAAAATGTATAACCACATACTAAAACATGGTATGAGAAGTTGGCTTTTAGAGAAAAAAAAAATTTTTTTTTTCTGTCATATGCGCACCTTAAGCTATTGGTAAGCACATTGCCAGAGCAGTGACCCAATCTTTCTCTTCTTCACTGACTAAAGAATCTCATGGACTAACAACATTTTTATTTTGGCTCCTCGTTGATCACGACTCTAGCAAGTGAACAGAAGGACTTATTTGTTAGAAATTCTGGTGAACAGCTTGCTGCAAGTTTAATCAAAACAAGTTTTGATTTAGACCAAGCTTGTCACTTTGGCACACGGGGTGACAGTAGGCAGTGACCTTCATGGGGTCTTGGAGGAGAGGCTAGATCAAAAGGAGAGTTTATTCTTAGGGCCCCTCAAAGGTTCTTTGAGAACTCTGCAATTTATGTAGAACTGATGGAGAAATTAAGGGGAACTGATCAATTTTGTGATGCTCAAACTATTCCTTGAAAATTTGTCAAAACACAACATGAACGCTTTATAAATTGCTATTTAAAATGATTATTTGAAATATGCTTGCACCAGTTTTCATGATTGTATTCAATGTTTAGTGAAACAATCAAATTAGAGCATATTTGTTCTACATAGTGTCATTATCACTGTAATGAATCACCAATAGTAGAAGAATGGAAAACTAGATGTGAATACAATGTTTCAAAATAACTTAAACCTAGTTTTTTGTCACTTGCACTTCCAGATAATTGAAAACCAGGAAAAGTTTCAAAGAAGGGCCACAAAGTCAGTTCTGGTCAAAAAATCCTGTCAGAAAAAGAAGTATTGAGAACAATTATTCTTAAAAATGAAGGTTGAGGTGCTTTCACCCTTTCCTTTTGAAGGTCACCATTGCTCTACAGCTGGAAGTGATTTTGCCCACTCTCTCCATCCCAGGGACATTCAGCAGTGTCTGGAGAACAATTTTGGTTGTCACAACTGTGTGGCTGGGGGATTTGCTACCAATATATAGTCTATAGAGAGGCCAGAGATGCTGCAAAACATCATATAATGTACACGACCGTCCCCCACAAAAAGGAAGTATTGATCCCCAAATGCCAATAATGCCAATGCTGAAAAACATTTATCTATAGTCTCTGATTATTTACTTGTCTTTAAAACAAAAGTGTCTGAGATTTGGCCTATAAAAATAGAGTATTTCCTACCAATTAAGAGCTACTTAACTTGTAGTTACCTAAACGTTTACCTGTAAACATTTGATAGACATTTCCCTCTTTTGGCTGTTTCAAAAATTTTAGTCCCAGAGGCAGGGAAAATGAAATAGATTGTACCATGGTTTTGTGTCATAAATTAAAGTCTCCTTTGGTAATATATATTTTTTGGCCAACCACCAAATATTTGAGATCTATGATGTCTACTATTCATAAAAAAGTATTATTAGCCCCATTTAACAGATAGAGAAAGTAAAATTAAGAAAGGTTAAGATACAATCTCAAGGTTAGCTGACCAACTAGTGCTACCAGCATTTTGAATATAGGTGTTATGGCAATGTTCAATTCCTGCTGTATCCTTCCATCAAGTACTTTGCATACTCAGGACAAACTATTTCAAAAATGTAATAATACAAAATAACGAGTTTTAAAATTTTTATGTGCCTGGTTTACAAAGAAAGGGCATGGATTTTTTCTATATTACTACCCTTATCTTTATATTAATATTTAAATAAGATCAGTTAACTTTTGAGGGACACAACAGAACATCTCATTATTCTGACAATTTGTGAGTAACAGGAAAGAAAACCTGTTTATCTTGTTTATCTTGACTTTGTTGTGTGAATTCTATCTCAGGATAACCAAATTATTGATGAAGAGAGAGATTTTTCTCATTTCTTTTTTTGTATGTATCTTTAAAAAAAAATCAGTAAACTTTATTTTTAGAGCGGTGTTAGGTGCACAGCAAAATTAAGTGAAAATACAGAGTTTCCTTATACCCCTGTCACCACACACCCACAGCGTCCCCCACTATCACCATCCCACACCAGAAGGGTACATTTGTTACAATTGATGAACCTACATTGACACATCAGTATCACCCAAAGTCCACAGTTTAAATTACGGTTCACTCTTGGTGTGGTACATTCTATGGTTTTGAACAACTGTATATTGACATGTATCCACCATTTCAGTATGATACAGAATAGTTTTACTGTCCTAAAAATCCTCTGTGCCATACCTATTTATGCCTTCCTTCCTCCAAAACCCTGGAAATCATTGATCATTAACTGTCTCCATAATCTTGCTCTTTCCAGAAAGTCATATAGTTGTAGTCATATACTATGTAACCTTTTAAGATTGGCTTCTTTCTCTTAGTAATATGCACTTAAATTTCCTCAATGTCTTTTCATGGCTTCATAACTATTTTTAGTAATAAATAATATCCTATTGTCTATATGTATCACAATTTATTTACCCATTCACTTAGGATATCTTGGATGCTTCCATGTTTTGGCAATTATGAATCAAGCTGCTATAAATATCCATGTGCAGACTTTTGGGTAGAAATACATTTCAATTCACTTGGGTAAATACCAAGGAGTATGATTGTTGGATTGTATGGTAAGAGTATGTTTAGTTTTGAAGAAACTTCCAAACAGTCTTCCAAAGTGGTTGCACCATTTTGCATTCCCATCAGCAATGAATGAGAACTCCTGTTACTTCACATCCATGCCAGTATTTGTTAGTGTCAGTATTTTGAGTTTTGGCCATTCTAATAGGTGTATATTTGTATCTTGTTTTAATGTGCAATTTTCTAATCACGTGTGCTATGGTTTGATTGTGTCCCCTTCAAAATTCAGGTGTTGCCAATGTGATAATACTAAGAAATGTGACCTTTAAGAGATGATTAGGCTGTGAGGGTTTCTTCCTTTCTAATGGGATTCAGGAGATTAAGGCCTGTATAAAACAGACTTCACAGGGCATTTGGATAGGTTGCTATCTTGACCTTCTGCCTCTGCTATGTGAAGATCCAGTAAGAGGCCTTCACCAGACACCAAATACTAGTGCCTTCTTGGACTTCTAGCCTTCACAACTGTGGGAAAATACGTTTCTGTTGTTTATAAATTACTCAGCTTGAGGTATTGTTATAGCATCACAAAATGGACTCAGACAACATGTGATGATGGACAATATTTCAGATGCTTATTTGCCGTTTGTATGTCTCCTTTCGTAAAGTGTCTGTTCAGGTGTTTTGTCCATTTGTTAATTGGGTTATTTCTTTCCTCGTTGAATTTTAAGAGTTCGTATATTTTGAATAACAGCCCTTTGTCAGATGTGTCTTTTGTAAATAGTTTCTCTTGGTTTGTGACTTGGCTTCTCATTCTCTTGACATTGTCTTTCACAAAGCAGAAGTATTTAATTTTTATGAAATCTAGTTTATCCATTATTTCTTTCATAAATTGTGCCTTTGGTGTTGTATCTAAAAAGTCATTGCCATAGCCAAAGTCATCTAAGTTTTCTCCTATGTTATCTTCTAGGAGTTTTATAGTTCTGCATTTTACATTTAGGCCTATGATGATCCATATTTGAATTAATTTCACCAATGCCACACTGTCTTGATTACTATAGCTTTATAGTAAATCTTGAAGTCAAGTAGTGTCAGTCTTCCAATTTTAATATTTTCCTTTAATACTGAGTTGGCTATTCTGGGTCTTTTACCTCCACATATAAAGTTTAGAATCAGTTTGCCAATATCCATAAAATCACTTGCTAGGGATTTGATTGGGATTATGTTGAATCTATAGATCAAGTTAGGAAGAATTGACCACTTTACAATATTGAGTTTTCCTATCTATGAACATGGAATGCCTCCACATTTATTTCTTTCATTAGAGTTTTATCATTTTCCTCATATAAATTTTGTACTATTTTGTGAGATTTATACCTCAGTATTTTAGTTTTTTGAGTGCTTATATAAATGGTAATATGTTTTTAATTTCAAATTCCATTTTTTATTGCTGATACGTAGAGAAATAATTGACTTTTATATGTTTAAATTTGTATCCCACAGCTTTGCTTTAATTGCATGCTAGTTCCAGAAATTTTTAGAATCATTTCAGATTTTCTGCATAGATGATTATGTCAAAAAGCTTTTTTCTTAAACTCTCTATATCTCTTATTACTTTTTTATTCTATTGCATTAGCAAGGACCTCCAATATGATGTTGGAAAACTGCAATGAGGAGAGATATCGTTACCTGTTTACTGATTTTAGAAGAAAAGCTTTGAGTTTCTCACTACTAAGTATGTTGTTATCTGTAGTTTTTTTTTTTTATTTTTGTAAATGTTCTTTATCAAATTGAGAAAGTTCCCTTCTATTTCTAATTTGCTGAGAGATTTTATCATGAATGGGTATTGGATTTTATTAAATGATTTTTGTGCATCTATTGATATGGTCATGCACTTTTTCTTATTTAGCCTATTGATGTAATTGATTATATTACTTGATTTAAATGTTGAACCAGCCTTGTATAGCAAATTCCTACTTGGTTGTAATGTATAATTCTTTTTATACATTGTTAAATCCAATTGCTAATATTTTTGAGGATTTTTGTATCTATATTCATGAGAGATATTTGTGTGCAGTTTTCTTTTCTTGTAATGTCTTTGTCTGGACTTTATGTTAGGTAATACTAGACGCATAGAATGAAGTAGGAAGTATTCCTACCTGTTTCTATCTTCTGGAGGAGATTGTAGAGAATGGACATACTTACATCCTTAAATATTTAATATAATTCACCAGTGAATTCATCTGGGCCTGGTGTTTTCTGTTTTGGAAGATTATTTATTATTGATTTAATTTCTTGAATAGAAATAGGCCTATTCAGAGAGTCTAGCTTTTATTTTGTGTGTTATGGTAAAATGTGTATTTCAAAGATTGGTCCATTTCATCTAGGTTATCAAATCTGTGTACATATAGTTGTATAGTTGTCTGTACATTTATTATCCTTTTAATGTCCTTAAGATTTGTAGTGATGCACCCTCTTTCATTCTGATATTAGTAATTTGAAAGTTTTTCTTAGTTAGCCTAGCTAGAGGCTCATCAATTTTATTAACCTTTTCAGAGAAACTGCTTTAGGTTTTGTTGATTTTCTCAACTGATTTCCTAGTTTCAATTTTATTTATTTATTTATTTTTGTTTCTTTACTTTTGCTGAATTTTAATTTTCTTTTCTCTTTAAAGCTTATGTGATTGTTTTTAGATTTTTCTTCTTTTGTAATGTATGTATTCAATGCTATAAATTTCCCTCTAAGCACTGATTTCTCTGCTTCCCACAAGTTTTGATAAATTGTATTTCTTTCCTTTCCTACTCTCTACCTTCTTTCCCTCCTTCCTTCCTCTGTTCTTCCTTTCTGTTTATAGACAGTCTCCCTCTGTCACCCAGACTGGAGTGCAGTGGTATGATCATAGCTTACTGCATCCTCGACCTCCCAAGTTCAAGTGATCCTCCTGTCTCAGCCTCCTTAGTAGCTGAGACTACAGGCACATAATATCATCCTTGGCTAATTTTTTCTTTTCTTTTTTTTGTGGAGATGGTGTCTTGCTGTGTTGCCTAGTCTGGTCTCAAACTCTTGGCTTTAAGCAGTCCTCCCATTTTGGCCTTCCAAAGCACTGGGATTATAGGCATGAGCTACAGCACTCAGCCAAGAAAATATATTTTCATTTGCATTTATTCCTAAATGTTTAAAATTTCTATTGAGGTTTCTTCTTTGATCCATGTGTTATTTAGAAGCGTGTTGTTTAATCTCTGATTATTTTAGAATTTTCCAGCTATATACCTGATATTGATTTTTAGTTTAATTCCATTGTGGTTTGAGAGCAGACATAATATGATTTATATTCTTTTAAATGTGCTTAGGTGTGTTTTTTTCATCTTTAATTTCCAAGATTGGAATATAATACGCATGTCATTTTGTTTTGCTTTTGTTTTTGTTTTTGTTTTTTCATTTATCTTCCTTAGTGTTCTGTGAGTTTTCCAGATCTATGATTTGATGTGTGCCATTACTTTGGTGGGAATTCTCTGTCATTATTACTTCAAATATTGCTTCTGTTTCTTTCTCTCTTTCTCCTCCTTCTTGTATTCCCATTATGTATATGTTACACCTTTCATAGTTGTCCCACAGTTTGTGAATATTCTGTTTATTTTTTCTTTCAGTCTTTTTTCTTTGCTTTTCAGTTTAGAAAGTTCCTATTGCCATATCCTCAAGCTCAGAGATTCTTTCCTTAGCTGTGTGCAGTCTATTAATGAGCCTATCAAAAGCATTCTTTATTTCTATTATGTTTTTTATCTCTAACACTTCTTTTAAATTAGTTCTTAGAATTCCATATCTCTGTTTACGTGATCTATTTTTGCATGTTGTCTACTTTTTGCCTTAAAACCCATAGCATATTAATCATATATATGTATATTTTTAAATTCCTAGTTTGCTAATTTCAACATTCCTGCTATAGCTGACTGATTCTGATGTTTATTCAGTCTCTTCAAATTGTGTTTTTAACCTTTTAGTATTTCTTGTTAAATTTCATTTTAAGGTGGATTTGATATACTAAGTAATACAAATTGATAAATAGGTCTTTAGTAATGTACTGTAAGGTGTAGGCAGAGGGAAGCATTCTGTAGTCCTATAGTTAGGTCTCTGTCTTCTGGTAAGCCTATGCCCCTGAACTGTAAACTTCACCAGTGCTTCTTAGACCCTGCTCTCGGATCCAGCCCCACCCCTCCCACCCCCCCTACCCCGCCACCCCCCCTTTGATGTAACAGAATGGCTACAGTTACTTGGAGTTGGCTATTTCCCTTCCTCCAGGTAGGTTAGGCTCTAATAAACCCCCTGTAGTTAGACTCTGGTAGAATAGTTTCTTCTGATGCCAGGCCTTGTCAAGAACAGAATATTCTTGTTTATCTCAAAATGGTTTGTTTTCTCCTTTCCCTGTTGGAAGCATCAGGGGACTTTTCTTAAATATTTACTGTAAGGACCTGGTAGGGCTCCTGGAGGTAAAATTTACAGAAGTGTAGGAGCCTTCTATGACTTGGTTCTCTAGGATTTTTAACTCTCTGAGTTGTCAACACTAAGCCTCCAGTGCCAAGAGAAGTCCTTTAACTTTTTAATTTCTTTTTGTCATGTAACAAAATTTTGAGAATTTACTTATTCTTAAAAATAAGTCAGATATTATGAGAGATTTTAGAAGAAGGAGGACCCAAAATTCAGGTTACCAGAGAAGAATGAAGCTTCACACATAAATATGTTCACAAATATTTTAACTCAAGAGGTAAGTAAGAACACATTAATATATCAGAAGCGAACTGGGGAGCAGGTAGTATAGCAATTGGGCATGAGTATCAACTGGAATTGAAGAGAACTGGATTTGAATCATGATCTGCTTTTAATTTTCTATAATACTTAAGGAAAATCAACTACTTGGATTATTCAGCTTCCTTAGCTGTATAATATGAATGATCAGAGGTGTGTTGGAGCCTACTCCCACTGGCTTACAACAGCAAATTGTTAAATTTTAAGGAATTTGGGAATCCAATTATTAAAAACTAATTATTAAAAATTAAATTATATAAACTTTTGGGTAAGTAAATTATGTTAAAACCAAAGGAGGCCGGGCGCGGTGGCTCAAGCCTGTAATCCCAGCACTTTGGGAGGCCGAGGCGGGCGGATCACAAGGTCAGGAGATCGAGACCACAGTGAAACCCCGTCTCTACTAAAAATACAAAAAATTAGCCGGGCGCGGTGGCGGGCGCCTGTAGTCCCAGCTACTCAGGAGGCTGAGGCAGGAGAATGGCGGGAACCCGGGAGGTGGAGCTTGCAGTGAGCCGAGATCGCGCCACTGCACTCCAGCCTGGGCAACAGCGTGAGACTCCGTCTCAAAAAAAAAAACAAAAAACCAAAGGAAATATATGCTCAAAACTCACTTCCTAATTGTTTTGCTAGATTCTACTACTACCTATGCTTTTGAGATTATTTACATCAGTGATATCTAAAGGTTGAAAATAATTAATAATAATGTATTGCATACCAATTGGCAAACAGTATAAATTGGATTGGGCTTAATTTATACTATTGTTGATTTTTATATTTAAGAATGTGATGATGAACATTAGTATTGCAGATTAAACCTAAAAGTTTAATGTGTTTGTAACTTACATTGTAACACAAAAATTGAGAAAATATTTTTCTATTTGAAAATAATGATGTGATTCAGCAAAATAATCACTCATTCATTGATTAATGAAAGAAGCCCACCATATGTCTTCTTTTTTTTTCACTTTCACTTTACTCATTAACCTTAAGCAAACGTGAACTTCCATTTGTGTTAAAATTATACTTGCTTCTCAGTTGTGACCATGGGTTGGCTATAGATACAAGTCATGGATGAAATTCAGTGAAAGCATTCTGTGAAAATCAGTTGGCTATAGAAAGGGTCCTGCGTATTTGTCACTGTTTCAACATGATAAAACACCTAGGGCATCCAACACAATTTCTGCTACATGAATGGTTATTGTTAATGTGACTTTTAAGTATTTGTGTGTAGTGAAGGAGTAATTAAAGAGTAGAGTTTGATTTATAAGGAAAAGTTTTAGAGTAGGTGTGTTTTGTAATAGTTTTTGAAGTTGGGTTGTAAATTGAGATAATCTAAGGCTGAAAGCTAAAATGAAGATAGTTTATTGATGTTCAATTTTGTACATCTTTGTTTAATTATTGTGCCCATTTTCTTTAGCTTACATAGGCTAGTTTTCTTCACTAGAATCACAGGGAGTTTTTTAAAAAACATACCAATTATTGGAAGTCATAACATATCTACTAAATCAGAATCTCTTGGCATTTGAAATGCATTCCTTGCAATCCCAGTGCAGTCAGTACAGCTATGCCTGTGGACTGGGATTTGGAAACCACTAGAAAAATAGAGGAGGACCCGGAGTTTTTCTTCAAATTCTGCTCTGCTTTTTCCTGGCTCTGTGAACTGGGGCAAGTTACCTGACCTTTTTGTACTTTAGTTATCCCATCTCTAAAGTGGGAGCAATAATACGATAGTAATGAAGTTGTGATATTTAAGAAGATGGATGATATTCAGTACTGTCAAACAGAGAAAGAAATCCTATGGTTATATATAACATATTTCTTTTTTTTTTCAAATTCTGTAAGCCTATCTGTTGATACTTAAATAATTCTTACCTCGTATACAAATAGTAATTTCTTAAAAACTTTATTTGTATTAATTCTATGAGAAAAACTGCTACTTCCTACTGGACAAATAACTGACATTTCAATTTAAAATGATCAGCAGGCAATGTTTCACTAATAAAACACAAAGACTAAATTTTCTGTTTATTAAAACTAAATTCTATTTTTATTTCAACTTTGATTAAGGAATCTCACATAGTTATTATGTACTGGGATTTTTGTTTGGAATCAGATCTGTATACAAATGTATTAAAATATATATTCAACCCTAAATTGTATTAAGTCACTTGGCCATCTGTTTTAGAGAAATATACCAAGTGCTTAGAATTAATCTTGACAAACATTTCATAAAAAGTATGTGTGAAAAAAATGTGCCTCAGAAGAGCTTGCGCCGAAGTACTTTCTTGTTATGCCACAAGATGGTGCTTTTGCACTCTGTATATCCATGGAGAAAGTAATGTCTTTAAAATGGTTGACAAAAGACTTGAATTTTAGAAGAATCGTTAGAGTTCAAAGTGCTTACCATTTCCAAAAAACCCTCCCACTACACTGTTGAGTAGAAATGTTAATATGAAGGTGACAATGAAGAGAATTTTTTTAATCTATAGGGACAATTTGATATGTTTTTAGGCTGGGTTGTGGCTGTCAGTATTATTTCTATACATAACTGAGGAAAATTCCTCCAAGTAACCAACATCTGTATAATCTCTGACATATTATCATATTTATTATGACACCAAAACTGGAGCTTGTGAAATGCTAGTCACAGCAAATTCTCTTAATGCAGTTGGGTCCAAATGTGAGGAGAAGGTAAAGAGAGTCCTCTAAAAATATATTTGAAATGCTGTGCTTTATTCCTAAGATTACTTATTTCCTTTTGCACGTATGCCGTTGTTTTATTCTTTTGCTCTTTATTCTAAAAAGACTGCTTGGCTTGTGCCCTATTAAGATTTCATGGAATCTTAAGTTTTGGGAGTTGAAGAGTCTGTATGTATCTTTCACTCAACCTCTTAGCCAAAGAAGGCATTCTTTGTATACCATCTCTTGATCATCCAACTGTTGTTCCATCAATAGGGGCCTTTCTGTGCTGGCTTTTTTTTCTTTCTTTTTGCCAAAGCCTCTGTCATTAAAACTAGTGGAGAGCTTATTTATTTATGTTTTTAATTTGCTAACTTGTTTTCAGACTGTATTGACTTAAAAGCATTCCATGAGGATAAAATATCTTACAGTTTTACTATATCTTGCCTTTCAAAATGTAAGCTAGGAGCAAATTATATTTGAAAAAAGAATCATTATTTACCTGCCTTATAGGGTTTCTGGAGATACCGTATCCCAACATTTTTAAAGAAGCTTTCAGGAAACTAGCTACTGTTATGAAACAATTCAGAGTTTTTACCCACAAATAACTATCTGTGCTTTCAACTAACACAGAAATTTCAACCTCAGACCCCTTAGAAGTTTCTTGTTGCACCTGACCAGCCTTTTGCCTGGTGTCTCTCAGTGATAGTGCACAAGAATGAATGCTGTCTATATGAAGCATAGTCTTTTTTTCCATTCAAGTAGAATCATTATTGTATATTCTGAAACTAAAGTTTTCACAACATTTATAACTTCTTGCCTTTGTGTATGAATGGGGATGTGAGTTGAAGGGAAGTGAAGCAGAAGGCAGAGGGGATGGATATGGGGTTATCCAATTTCCATGGAGGCAGCAAGGCGACACCTTCACAACGGACTCACCTTCTTTAAGCAGCTCCCTGTCGAAAGCAACTACTTAAAGCTTCCCAAGGTCTCCAGAACAATTTTATTTGACCTTTTGTTAAAGACCGCCTCTACTAAGGAACTGATTATTCTGTTCCCAAGGGTGGAAAGTTGAGTCAGGTTTTACTACACAGTATATTAAAATTGTGTCTACTCATGTGGTTTCTGCGTAGTACCATGGAATACTTGATAATCTAAAAATGGAAGAGGAGAACACACAGCCATATTGCCTGACCTAAGGATGAAGTTACCTTGGTATGACTGCCACTATCTTGAGTATCATTTCTCTCAAAGATAAGAATTTAACAGTAAGAGCCCTCCTGTGTACTCTGGGACTAGGACTGAAGCATCTATGACAATGGGGTGATTTATGGTGGAGTTATGAGAGGAAACTTTGATGTGATCTGCGTCTATCTTGGTTAGCAATGCCTGCGGTGCATAAACTCCTTAGGGCTACATGGCAATGGGAGGGATGCCTTCATGCCCAGTTGCTCAGGACTACTTGGCACACATTTCTGAGGTAAAAACAATTCATGTGACTTTGCCAAGTCTGCCATGCTCATTGTCCTGTCAAAATTGAGAAGGGAATATCTATCATGCTGTACAGTACGTTTGATGGATATCATGATATATTTTTATGGGAAAGTGTACTGTACTCCTCATGATCATATGAGGCATTTTGATAAAAGGGTGAGAGAGTAATTCTGAAGACTGTACCACCTACACCTACATATTTAAGCTTTATGAGACTCCAGTGGGACTCTGAGCTAGAAAGCATCTGACCTAGTTGAATTTTTAATGCTTTTCTTAAAATGAAAGTCTGCATCATGATTCTGCTTACCTGTTTTCTTTCTTCTTCAAATTACTTAAAGTGACCCATTTCATGGTTGGCATAACTTAAGGATGCCTACTATGTAGGAAGGTATTGAATTACATTCCTTGTCCATTTTAAAATATGGAGGAGAATGCATTTCCAGGTAATGCTTCTTACCCATTGCTAACTTAGGTAGATTAACCAATTATCAGTCACTTGGTTCACAAGTATTTTTAACACGACCAAAGGTAATAGTGTCAAAGGAAGAGGACAACCAACACCTAAGAAATCTCTCCTCTTGCCAAGAATTGGGATAAATGATAAGAAGTTGTCCTTGTGTTTTGATGCCATAGACAGGATTAAAATCATGCTGAACAAGGCAGGGTAGTATGTTGAATCAATCCATCACTTGGGCACATCTGAGTGTAGTATGAGGATTCAGTATGAAGGAAAGAAAAAGCTGACCTGGAAGTCTGGGTCTGAGTGTGGGATGCAGGGAGGACAGCTGGATATTCCCACAGGCAAGAAAATGCGATACTGATGGCTCATCACCTGACTGGGGCATCTTTCAAGTTCTATGCAAAATGTAGCCACTGGTAGCTTTTAAATAATGAATTGCGGCCATTGACATCAATTCCAATGGCAATTTCTTCTAACATCTGACTAAGTTTGTCAGAGGATAATTATTTACCATTCTGATGAGACCAGGCAGTCTGCTAATTAATTCTTCAATGGGATGCTTGCCATCCTTGTTGTTCCTTAATACTGCATGCTGAGGGTTGTGCATAAACGGGATTGGCACAGGGCCTACCATAATGATTATACAGGTTGAAAGCCTGGTGCCAAGTGTTATTTAATTCAGTTTCCCTGAGGTCAAGGAGGGAGGACTTCTGCTGTGCCATGTATTTACAATTTTTGGAAAAAGAGTAGGTGAAAATGTCTACCTCAGACAGTTTTAAATATTTCTATCTCAGTGAATATTGAAAAAAATAATTAGGACTAGGTGGAAATGTATTAAAAATCTGAAAATTAGTGTTAAGTACATTAGACTGAGAAGTTGGTAACATATTAATATTTTTAATCAGTAAACATAATCACAAGACAATTTATCTGTGATTCTTCTGAGGCAAGGACATAGGGATCAAGCAAATGAAGTGGAAGGTCATAACACCTGACTAATAATGAAAATAAATGAGAGCTCAGGTTAACATTTTAGACAAGTCTTTCTTAAAAGATGGGACTGGAACAGATTAGACTTGCCTACTAGCACAGGACTAATTAAAATATGTTTAATTGATAAAGATTGTTGATTAGTTATGTTTTCTTGTAACCTCTGCTAGAAATCTCAGATCTGAAGTTATACTATTCAGTTTCTATACACTGCTTTTTTAAAAAAATATTCCAACTTATATTATTTTATGTTAAACTACATCAGAGGATGCCAGTTATGAGCAATATTTCACTTAGGACAGACACCCAATTAAGTTGACCTTGTCATTAGGAGAATCATGTGTTTCATTGCTGAATTTAAAGCTTTGATAATCATTTTAATGGTGCTTCAAAATGACCAGAAATCCCTAGCAATAGGGATTACAAATTCTCACATTTCCCCAGGCAAATATAGGACAAGACAGGCCACCTAGTCATGTTCCAAAAGGCTTTTTCCCTTCTTTATCAGATAAGTATTTATGGCAGACAAGCTACCTCTAGGCTTTATCGATGATGATGATAAACCGAGAAGGAATGACAGCTGAAGGAGAGAGGAAAAACACGAAGGCGAGCAGGAAACCTCTACCAGGGCATCAGTGTGCATCAGCAGCTCCACAAAGCATCCACGGGAATGTGGGGGTGGGGAGGTGACAAGGAGTGTGTGTGGACTGACTCACTCAGCAACAATACAGTTTTAAAAATCCCAGGAATTTGAAGAAAATGAAAGAACTCTTAAATCCCACATCTGATATTTTCTGAAAATTGATCCATTGTTTTATTCCAGATAGTTCATGGGCATTATTATCCCCTCCATCTTTGGAATATCATAATTTTTGAGCATTACTAAGATAAAACGAATATGGTCATGTAGTACAAGGACTCAGGCAGTGCCTGTCTTCCAGGGAACGCCAAGGCCTTTGCAAATGCTTTCTTCCTCTGCTATGCTCTCCCAAGACTAGGAAGACTCTCAAAACAGTTGTTGGGTTGTTTCCTAATTATCTTAGATGCCTTCAAGAAGATTACTTTCTGCAACTAAGACTTGTCTGAACTAACCTCATTTCCCATCCACTAAGGCAGAAGCTGAAACTTTCATTCTGCTTCAACTCAAGAATAATTTAATATCATATTTGTAGTTTCATCATTTTTTTTAAAGTATGTTTCTGGTATATTTTCTGAACAGACCTGAAAAGGAGGCAAGGTGCAAGGGCTTTCAGTTCTTGATTTTCATAGTAGGTGTATGGCAAATGGAGTTCTCACTGATGTGCTAATGCGGGCTTTTTGTACTTCTGTTTTCCGTAAGAACTACAGACACTGTGACCTATGTACTCTTTTTGATATGTATAATTTCTTTATGCTTATTTCCCAAACCAAATCAAAATCCTGCTTACACTGATGACCGGAAACTTGTATGTCTTAACTGTACACTTCTTGAGAAAGACAAGCCAACGAGGTACTTGGGAGGCATGCACACACCATTGCTATTTCTTCTTTCGCAAATAGACACTTTCAGGTGTTCCATACCCTTCTTAAAGTAACATCCTCCATCCGTATTAATCAGCAAAATTGTCTCTGTTGACCACCCTCCAACATGCCATGTTAAAATTCCATTTCATAGGTGTCAATAGTGAAGGCAACACCATTATTCTTACTCAATGTGTTCTCTACATTTATATTTTACTCGTGTGTTGTTGAGTGAATCCTTAAGCATCACAGTACAGCACCAGTGGTCTCCAAACTGATTTTAATCATAAACTCCATTGCCAGTAAATCTTTTCAGCATGTGTTTGCCTTACAAACTGTGAATATTTGTTTACTAGATTATATGCATACAGGACTACACTATGTATTTCTTTTATAATTATATAGTATATTAACAATTTAGTAATAGCACAGTAGTAGTAAAAACAATAAAGTATATCAAAACTAGTATGTTTATGTAGACTAGAGAAACCTAGTATCTAATATATTATAAAATACTATCATTTATTTACTTTGTAACACATACACAAGATGGGAAACAAAGAGTATGATATAATAAAGCCAATGTAAATATAAGTACAAGGTTAATTATTTTCTTTCCAAACCTAATTGGCTGTCTTGCACAATACCCTGGGGTTCATGCATCACCTTTGCCAAATGCTGTCATATTCTAGCAGAGACCATAAACGGAATTATTATCACAACAAAAATATAATTTAAAATTATTTTATATCCATCTTTAGAACACATATTATGTAACTCACTGAATTATTCTTCGGCTTCACTTAGTAGTTCTTAAGATAATATAATAATAAAAGTAATTTGCATCTCCTGAAGGGATATTTGCATGGTAGTGAACATAATATCTTGAGTAGTTATGAAAAACTGGCCTGAGATTTAAAATTTTCTCTGAATACACTAAAAAGTAAATAATAAACAAGTGGTTCTGTGACTTTTTGGGGAATAAAACAAGATATAAAGACTAACACATCTCCTTAAGGTGCATGGAGAGAGGCGAAGACCAAAGCAGGAACAGAAAATAGGTCCCTCAGCCTGTGTTCTGAAACAATCACCTTGGTGGTACCTTGATACTTTAGAATTTGTAATTTTTACAATGAAAGGATACACTTTTTTCTTGTGCATGTGTAAAGTGATTTTTTAATAGTATGATAATGTCACTGTTAAAGTCATTAGTTGTAGCCATCTATATAATTCTCATATGCCCAGAATTGTTCTCTTTTGGATAATCTTTCGTTAAAAAATATATAGTTAATAATGAGAATACAGACTTGTTTTTCTAGTTGGAGTTTTCAGACTTCTTAATTGGCACAGAATTTTAATCAATCTGGTAAGTCAATGTTGACTGATAGTATTAAAACTTTTTTAGTATTACCTATATCTTGAGCAGGTATACATTGCCTTCCAAATATTCTTGCAAAAGGCTATTTATCTTGTTAATTCATGTTCCTAAAAAATAGTTTTTTGGTTTTTACCATCTTATTTTACAAATATAGTTGATTCTCTTGAGAATTTGTTGAAAACCATGGACTTTCTCCCTGTGAAAATGCACATATTTACAAAATGACACTAGGTTAAAGCCTAAGTAAAACTTACTATTTTCCTGTGAACTTTATATATGGAATTGTAGATGTGCTTCAGAGGTAGCAGTTTAAAACAGCAAAATAAGGAAACAGTGAGGAGTGGAGTTAAATAACAGACAGTCTTCCCCTATGATGACTGACAATTTTTTTTTTTTGAAATGGAGTCTCACTCTCTCACTCTTGTCACCCAGGCTGGAGTGTAGTAGCACAATCTCGGCTCACTGCAACCTCTGCTTCCTGGGTTCAAGCAATTCTCCTGCCTCAGCCTCCTGAGTAGCTGGGATTACAGGAGTCTGCCACCACACCCGGCTAATTTTTGTATTTTTTTAGTAGAGGCGGGGTTTCACCATGTTGGCCAGGCTGGTCTTGAACTCCTGACCTCAGGTGATCCGCCCACCTCGGCCTCCCAAAGTGTTGGAATTACAGGTGTGAGTCACCACGCCCGGCTGACTATTTCAATCTTTGTGGATGGTTATGTCGGTGAGAGTGATGAGAGAATTTCCAAAACCATGAGGTTGATTTTAGAAGCAGGTGGATAAAAGCTGGACTCTAAGGCTCAGACATCTCTAATGGTCTGTCAAGAGTATTTGCCATGGTGATAAAGAAATAGATGGTCCACGAGGTTTGGGAGCTGGGGGTCAGAAACAAAGCATGTGAGAATGGAGGTCAAAGAGTTAGCACAATTGGGAGAGAGGAAGGAAAATTCTTTATGAATCAGGAATTAGGAATAGCCCATGAACTATAAAGAGACTTATTTGCGAAACCATGTGAAAGATTGATCTAAGGGTAGGTCAGTTTGAGAAGGAAAACCTTCCTCCTTGGTCTGACTGAGCCTAAAGGAATTTTCCTCACTTAAAAATATCAGTCCTGACAGGAATTGTGGACTTTACAGGGCAATATTGAATTTGAATTTTACTAAATTGATAGAGAATGCTTTGGAATTACATTATCTTAAATACTTAGAGTCAATGTCTAAATTCCTTGCACCTCTATTGTAAATTACTTTAATGCTTTACTTATTTTACTGAGTCTCCTAGATCAATTCATTGTACATTATTCTGCCACATTCTGGGAACAATTTGTAGACACTGAATGCTTTCAAATCCTTTCCTGCCCAAGGACTTTGTGCTTGCGCTTTTCTCTGTACTCTGCTTTTCTATGATATTTATGAGGCCCTCTCTCTATTCTCCTCAGGTGTTTACCTAAATGATATGTTCTCTGTGAGGTAACCACCCTATTTGAGGTTACAGCCTTCCTCTAAGATTCCCTGTCCCCTTTCTTTACATTGTAATTTCTCTCATCATTTATCATGATGCAACAAAAACTATGTCTTTTTTATTTTTCATGTTTGTTTTCTGTCTCCTCCCAATATAACATAATTCTATGATGGAAGAGTGTATGTCTGTGGTTTGCTGCTGTTTCTCAAGTGTCTGGAATAATGCACATAAACAGGCATTTGATAAATACTTAGCAAACAAATAAATGAAAAATGGAAATAAGTACTTTCATTTATTCATCCAACAAACATATATACAGTGCCTCCTGAGTATAGATCACCATAGTGGTCACTTGAGATATGATAGTGAATAAAAAGGACCTAGTCTCTTCTCTGAAGGAACTTACAGTGTATCCAGGACACAGGCCCATAAGTAAATAAATATAACATGATATAAATGCCATAAAATACTGAGAGACTGCAGAAGAGGGAGCTGTTAACTCTTCCTGGAGTAGTCAGGGAAGACTTTGCAGAGAGGTTGACCTTTGAAATGCATCCGTAAGAATGAGTAGGAATTCACTAGGGAAAGAAGGGCTGGAAAGATAGAACGGGTTTCATTTAGCTTGCATGGATATGCAGTTACAGTGAAAGAGACTGCTTCTGGGGCAGTGTTTTCAGGCATGTGAATATAAATGGGAAGAACGTGTGACCGTCAGCCCTTTCTGCACTGTACCTCTGAAGATCACTCTTGGCTAGCAGCATTAACTGCTGGGTACAATATTTCTATCTTTGTGGGCCTCTGCCTCAGCCAGTATGATGCTTTTGCTTGGAAAAAGCCACCTCATTCTCTGATTGTTTTATGCCAAGTTGGTGTGTTGCCTGTGATTGTTTCCCAGCGTTCCACAGCTTGAAGTTTGCTTTAGTGTATCCTTATGGTGTTTCTTATGCCTGCCCTGCTTGCAGGCTACATATGTTGTACCATTTTACACTTGGAGACCTTCCAAAATGCGTGAGAGAGAATGAGACCAAAGTGGTTGCCTTTAACCAGAGGGGGTAGACAGGCAAAGAATCCTGGATTCCTAGAATCAAAGAGTTGAAACAGCCTTGAGAAGTCAACAAGACAATTTTCTGGATGCTTGGCAGGACTGCAGAAAAGGTTTTCCAGGAATACTACTAATATTTGTTCATAGATATTACTAAATGAACTTTTAAATTAATTCTAAATAACAATTGACTTAAAATTTAAGCAGCAAATGCACAGACCTTATTTTCTCAGACTAATAAAAGTTTTCATTTTGGGTGATGTATTTATTCATGCAAATGATAGATAGTATGATGTTTAAAAAATGAAATAAATATAATAGTGGCCTTCCATTTCCTGGCATATGTAACTAAAACTATTAAGAAACTAAAACCTTCACTCTTTTATAAAACATGATGTTTGGAAGGAATTCGTCTTTGAGAGGTCTATTATTGAAATAGAATTCTTTTTTCCTCATATTGATACTGATCTTTCAGAGTGATGCAAATTGTTGGTACTGGTTAGAAGGTAACCTTTTGTAAAGTGATTACATCTAAGTTTGTAATTGGGGCCTTATGAAACTCAAAACTCTCAAGAAGAATCACTCTCAAGGAGTACAAATCTATGAATATAATGGTAGACAAAAATTATTGGAGACTATTCAAGACATGGGTCGTTCAAGAAATATAGTAGGTATTATGACATACCACAAAACTACAGGCATGATTTATTGTTTCAAAGAGATTGGGGAGATTATATATACCATGCTAATGGGGAGATTACACATCTGAGAAGGGTGCATGGTATATGCTCAACATTCTGAATAGCATTGCAATGACAGTATTGTTGAGCGTTTTGAGCAAGTGATACCTTGGCATGTGCTCCAGACATTTAGTGGTTGGGGAAATTGCTGTGAGATAAAGTGGATAGAGGGGATACTCATAGTGGATATAGAACCTGAGATGTTTTTGAAGGATAGGCTTTGCATGGATAAGGAGAAACAGCAAGGACACCATGGACTAGGAACAAAAAACCACACACAAGTAAATGTGTAAAGATGGTCAAGGGTAGAACATACAAGACCAAATTGGAAGAGTCAGGTTGAAAGATTGATATAAACCAGAATATATTTGGTGTCTTCAATGCCAAGATGGCAATCTAATTTTTTGTTTGTTTGTTTGGAAATGGAGAGCTGGAGAGGATTCCCAGCAGAGCCGCAACATGATGAAAGCAGTGCTTTAAAGTAGCATGATTCTTTGTCCTTAAGATACAAACAAGGAACAAGACTAAAGAATTGTTGGAGGTCAGGCACAGTGGCTCATGCCTGTAATCCCAGCACTTTGGGAGGTGGAGGCAGGTGGATCACTGGAGGTCAGAGGTTAGAGACCAGCCGGACCAACATGGTGAAACCCCGTCTTTATTAAAAATACAAAAAAAATTAGCCAGGCATGGTGACACACGCCTGTAATCCTAGCTACTCGGGAGGCTGAGGCAGGAGAATTGCTTGAATCCAGGAGGTGGAGTGAGTGAACTGAGATTGTGCCACTGCACTCCAGCCTGGGAGACAGAGCAAGACTCTGTCTCAAAAAAAAAGAAAAAAGAAAAAAAGAATTATTGGAGAATGTGTATAAGGATCACCTAGAATAATTAAAGCAGTGGTTAAGAACAACAGCTTGAGAGTCAGACTATACAGGTATGAATTCTGGTATCCCCACTTACTAGTCGTGACCTTAGATAAATCAGTTAACTTCTCAGTGCCTCCTTTTCCTCAGCTATACATTATAGATATTGACAGGGATTCCCTCATGACTTTGTAAATGAGCTGAGATGCATAAGATTTTTAGAACAGTGCACAGTAAAATTTTAATAAATGTTAGCTATTTTTATTATTAAAGAACAGTGCTAACTAGCTATCATGCAGAGATTATCGATCAGATTTCTATACCATCTCTAAAATGGAAGTAATGCCGACTCCTACATTGCAGACATGTTGTCATGATAAAATGAAAGAATTGCTCTAAAAGTCCCTGGCACAGAGCAGACACGGGTAATAATTAATTAGTTGATCCATGGCCTCAACCCCAGACCACAATTTGAGTTTAATTTCTTTTAATTCAGATGGGTTTGTTTGGTAAGACTGAAGGAGGAATCCCTGTAGTGTCTGGACTCAGAAGTCAGACTCAGACTGACACCTTATTTGGGTTTCCTGTAGAAAGACGAAGACACAAAGACATGAAGAAAAGTCTTTGTTTGGGGAAACTTGATACTTTTCTGTTATTGCCAAAACAAACTCATTTGGACAAATAAAAATTTATTTGGAAATTTTGAAATAAAAATTGCAAACCAAACAGGATGTAGCCTGGTTAGGGAGGAAATGATTCATTGGATTAACGTAATCAAACAGCTCTATTTGTACAAGACTTAAACAATCATTAAGTTCTATCTTCAACACTTAATGCTGCTGTGGCCGCGCAGCTCTAGTCTATTCTCGGTGGAAAATGAAAAACAAGGGTGGAAACAACACATATTTCCTGTGTGTGTGTGTATGTGCATGTGTGTGCATTTGCATGCATGCACACACATATACTTAATGCCTTTGCTGGCTATCAACTTTTCTTACAACTGTGTGCTTCCAAATGATTTTTAAATTTCAATGTGTTTTTGGCAGAGGATAGATTTCCTTTCCATGAATAAAAGGTAGTGAGAGCAAAGGCACTAAGTAGAAACAGTCTGAAAGTCAAAGGAATACTGTTAAAGATCCCTCTTCTTTTCCTTTTCCTGTAAAAGATAGGGTAGAAAGTGGCATGTGGCTAGAGGATTTACAGCCACATGATGGAGGACGGGAGAGCTGTCACCTGCTTTGCTACGCAGGGTGCCCAGCTTAACCCATCTTTCTTTGGCAACTGTGCCCCAGTGAGAAAAGCTAGCAGTCCATATGTTGAGTAGGCACCATGCCATTTTGACAGGCGTGAGTGTCGGCAAGAAAGGGACCATGTATGAGCATCAAATGTGTTTGTTGTGGGAAGGATTCTAGGCCAGGAATATTAAAATAACTGTCTGTCCTTAGCTCTAGCACATATGGTTAAGGAGATATGCTATGATGACTCACATTAACGTTGGAAAAAATATATATAGAATACGCAACCATGCTAAGTAAGTTTCTGATGTTGATAAATTGGGCCTGGAATC
Organism: Macaca mulatta; assembly: GCF_049350105.2. NCBI lineage: Eukaryota > Metazoa > Chordata > Mammalia > Primates > Cercopithecidae > Macaca > Macaca mulatta. The sequence continues at coordinate 62,064,889 of NC_133417.1, read as the reverse complement.
TTCACAAAGAAAGGTTGTAGAGAAACATACATAGCAATAATAGACTCTCTTTTATGTATTAAATAGAATTTACTGAAGACTAAATTCACACACTATTATAGTTCTCCTGAACTGATGAACAAATTGAAGGATCCTATTAGATTTTTGCTGAGAGGTCCTCAGGTATTTCCTAATACTATTTGAAAAGTAAATGGGATAAAATGGGTTCATTTAATATTTCAATTCCAAAGAAATTAAATTAATGTTAGCAATGTTAGTTCAACTATTTTTCTGCTACAGGAACCATTTGTTTTAAAATCATTAAAGGATTTTAAATGACACTGTCCTGACATTTGGTGTGATTAAATTAAAGGAATTAGTATAAAGACATTTCGTCTCTCCTTAGCTTTCTAAATGAATAGTACATCTTCCTAGGTAGTAAAAAGGAATTACTGACCTATTTCTATGTTTATATTGACTTGCATATGTGTTTGTTGACTTTCTAAACATTTAGTCATATCACTGCTTCAATTCACAATTGTCCCTTCATAGATTCCAACAAGCTTGCTTAATTCCTTGGAAAGGCAGCATTGTATGGTGCTAAGGATATAGGATTTAGAGCTTAAGACATGTATGTGAGATTTGATAGTAGTCCATAAGGTGTTTAAACTTAAACCTATATGCATACATACACATTTCCCTCTCCAAACCCACACAAGCTTGGCATTTGTCATTTTTAAGTCTAGAAAGGCACATCTAGTTTATCTCTAGCTCTAGTAAGTTGGCCTCCTAGGGAAATGCCCTAGTAACAATCTAAATATGTATCAGGGAGGCGTCTCATTAAGCAATGTGTTGTTTCTCAAGATCATGTTTCTCAAAGATGAAGAACAACTTTTAACATACTTTATAATTTCTTATATATTATGGTTTTTTTTTAATTGCCTGCTTCCCCTAACTAGAGTATAATCCACAGGGAAGAATTTATTGCCTATTACTATTATTATTTATTTTTTGAGACAGGGTCTTGCTCTATCACCTAGGCAGGAGTGCAGTGGAGTTATCTCAGTTCACTGCAACCACTGTCTCCCAGGCTCCAGCGATCCTTCCACCTCCACCTCACGAGTAGCTGGAATTACAGGTGCATGCCACCACTCCAGCTAATCTTTGTATTTTTTTTTTTAATTTATGGAGACAGGGTTTTGCTATGTTGCCCAGGCTGGTCTGGAACTACTGAGCTCCAGCGATCCACTCGCCTCGGCCTTCCAAAATGCTGGGATTACAGGCATGAGCCACTGTACCCAGTGCTGCTTGTTATTATTATTCATTATTTTTATTACTGTGTTCCAAGAACATACCTCTAACAATGTCCAGCACATACTGGTATCTCAATAAATATTTTGTTGTGTGGATGAATAAATAAACTAGGCTTTTCTATGGTGATGGTTAAAAAGGCAGACGTCTGGGTTGTACTCAGTGGTGGTGCCAAGGGCAGTAGCCAACCCAGTCTCCATCAGCTCCCTTCGTTCCCAAATAAAAATCTTACTTTTAATATGGCTAATGTAATCACTTTTACATAAAGTGTGAATAAAAGTTTAGGAAACTTTTATATTGATATTGATCTGTAACATACACATTAAGTTAAAAAGAGTGTGCTTTCTTTACAAACATAGCCTCATGGCAAACCTCCCAGCTTCATCTTCCAACCAGATGGCCTCCCCTAAGCCCTACCCTACATAGAATTCTCAAGATGAAGCTGGCCCTCCTCAGATCCAAATCAGAGTATCTATGGTAGGACCAGGAATCGGCATTTTCCACAAGCTGTGAGGTGAGTCTTATGTAACACTAAGGTCTTAGTATATACAACCTCAGAGCTTCCTGTTCGTACGTGAATTCTTTACTCCTCATTCTAATTCAAGGCTCTTACAACACTCACTGACTTTGCAGTGGTAGCTGCAAATCTCGGAGTTTTGTGATTGCCTGAAGTTGGATGAAAGTTGATTTCATTATCCCTTTTGTGAGATTGAATGAATGAAGGAGAAATTATACCACAAGCTTGAACAGGGCAGTAACAATGGAACTGGATGTTACTTTGAATGCAGACTTCTTGTTTTGCAAAAACTACAGAACTATTCCTGGAAAAACAAGGCACTAGCTTTTATTTATTTATTAATTTACTCCTGAGATGCATATAGGTAGGGCCAACAGGCATATACAGTGCTTTGATGCATATGAGAGAAATAGCTTTCCCCAAAGGGACAGATTTGGAAAAAGCGCCCTCCACTGACAATGCCAATTAGAAAAAGGTGTCTGCATCTTAAGTTGACTCAAGGATGGCTGAGAGAAGCCTGATCTTCCAGCTCCTTCTTCGCTGGAGCCTTAGGTGGAGTGCAACAGCTCAACTACGCAATTATATGAGGTAGAGTTCCTGATACTGGGAGTCAAAACCTGGTCTCTGGTGATGGGGCAAAAGTGAAAGAGAAAAGTGAGTCTTACAGGGGATACCAGTGGTTTGTTGGGTCCAAAGATGAGCCCTTATCTTTGCTATACAAGAAATATCTTTGTTTTAAAAAGTGCCCTTTGATAAAAATGCAATAAATCTCGTCTTGTTTGAATGACAGAGAGTTGTAATTAATACTCTTATTTTTGAGAAAACCATAAAGTCATTTACACGGTACTGATGGTACTGAGGGCAGGGATGGACAAGCTGTCATAGTGGAAACAATGAATCCTTTGGCAGCTGGACAAGAGGTTAGAGAGAAAATACTTACTTTTGAGTGGAGAGCTGCTATGGCTACCTACAGATCTCCATCTCTGCTACATACAGGCTACGTGATTCAGGGCAAGTCACGTCACCAATCTAAAATGCACATCTACTTCTCGGGAGTTGTGAAATGCTTTAACTAGTGCTTTATAAATTGAAGAGTGTCAGTTGTAGTGATTATTTTGGAAGAATATATTTTATCGTAGTAGGGACTTTGACAAGTTTTTAATGCTTTTGAAAGCCCATGTGTGTATTATACATTTCAAAGAAGCACATGTAGACCTTTAAGATCTGAATGTTTGTGTGTCTTTTTCTGCAATGACTGCCTTCCTGAGGAACTAATTCAAAGGAATTAGAGGGCAATTGCTTTTTCCCAAGGGGACAGATTAAAAAGAAGTGCCCCCCGCTGGCAATACCAATTAGAAAAGGTATCTGCATCTTAAGTTGACTCAAGGACAGCTCAGAGGAGCCTGGCCTTTTAGCTATTCTGGAAGAGGTAGGTTATCACAAAGAATAGATATTAAGTTGGTGCAAAAGCGATTGCGGTTTTTGCCATTGAAAATCATGGCAAAAACCGCAATTGCTTTTGTACAACCTAATAATTCAACCCTCTGGCAAACTAACATAAAATATTATGGGAAGAGTAAGGGTTGTTTTTGTTGTTTATTTGTTTGTTTGTTTTGGCTAGTCAGATATGACTTTTTTTTTTTTTTTTTAGATGAAGTCTCACTCTGTCAACCCAGGCTGGAGTGCAGTGGCGCTATCTCGGCTCACTGCAAGCTCTGCCTCCTCCCGGGTTCATGCCATTCTCCTGCCTCAGCCTCCCAAGTAGCTGGGACTACAAGCACGCGCCACCACGCCCAGCTAATTTTTGTAGTTTTAGTAGCGACAGGGTTTCACCATGTTGGCCAGGATGGTCTTGATCTCTTGACCTCTTGATCCGCCCACCTCAGCCACCCAAAATGCTGGGATTACAGGCATGAGCCACTGCGTCCAGCTCAGATATGACTCTCAATGGATCAAAAGGGAGTATGTGAACAAAAAAAAGAAAACAAAATTCAAGAATGTTTTGAACAGGGCATCTGACTGGATGGGATTTTTGTAATTCTCAAAGTTTAGAGTTCTTTAGTATATGTTAGAATCATCTGCAGTCTTGTTTGAACTGTCATTCTTGAGTTCCATCCCAGAGGTTCTGATTTCTTAGATCAGAGATGGACCCAGAAATTTTACTTTTAATAAGCACCTGATATAGTCAAACTCCTGGTGAAGGGATCCTCCCACATTAGCCTTTTGAGTAGCTAGGACTATAGGCATGCACCACAATGTCTGGCTAATCTTTTTATTTTTATTAGAGACAGGATCCCACAATGTTGTCCATGCTGGTCTTAAACACCTGGCCTAAAGTGATACTCCAACCTTGGCCTTCGAAACTGCTGGGATTATAGGTGTGAGTCACTGCACCTGGCCCAAAGCATTTTTTTAAATGACTCATATAGTTGTAGACAAGAAAACATCTTCATGAAATCTGCTCTAGAGTTTTTCATATGCTTTCAAATATGGAAAAAAAATCTTTGATGTTTGAATAACCATTCAATATCTTTGACACTATAACTAATTGTTTGCAAGTGATCCTGTTATGCCAAGAACTATCTGAGGCTTTTGAATATATATATAAAAAGTAGAAATGTGTTATACTTACATGGAAATACTGCTGACGGTTTGTCTAAAGAAAAAAGAACAATTTAGCTTTGAGGTTTCTTCTTAGCTTCAACTACTGTGTTATAATCTGGGTGATAATTAAAATCACCTGAAAACTTTAGTCAACTACTTATCTCTAAGTTCCATTCTAAAACCAATGAAAAACGAACTTCTGGGGATGTGGATGAGGTAGAGATACTCTTTAAAAGTTGTGCAGATAATTCTGTTTTACCAGGGCTGAGAATCATGATTAAACTAAAAGATAATAAATTAATACAATTTCTGTTTGATTTTTGTTTCTTTGGCGTGTGATTAAGAAAATTTATCTGGTTTCTGTTCTCAATTAAATACTTTCGGGAGACCAAAAGTATTAATTGCATTTGACAAGTATTTTAAAATGCAATTTCTGACCTCATGGAACTTACTAATTGACAGAAATAAATATTTTTGCCTCCAAGGACAAGAAGATACAGCCACAATGCTGGCATATTGATTTAAATTGTGGGAAATATTCCTTCACTGGCTAAAGTTAAAATTAGTAGGATGATTTTGCAGAGGCTGTTTAGGCTCTCTTTAGATACTATGGGCTATATCTGACCACAAGGAAAATAGTAGTAGCTGGGCCATAGCCATGGGATCTGAGTGGTTTGGTTTCCTATAGGCAGAGTTAATAGAATGAACCAATATAGGGAATAATTTTAAATTCTACAAGTATTTATTAATCATATACTATATGAACACTAGAATTTATCAGTTAGAAGGATTTTGACTATAAGTAACTGTGTTAGTCTGTTTTCATGCTGCTGATAAAGACATATCCAAAACTGGGTAATTTTTACAGGAAAAAGAGTTTAATGGACTTACAGTTCCACATGGCTTGGGAGACATCACAATCATGGTGGAAGGCAAGGAGGAGCATCACATCTTACATGGATGGCAGCAGGCAAAGAAAGAGAAGGAGAGCCAAGCCAAACGGGTTTTCCCTTATGTAACCATCAGATCTCATGAGACTGATCCACTACCACGAGAACAGTATGGGGGGAGCTTCCCCCATGATTCAGTTATCTCCCACTGGGTCCCTCCTACAACACGTGGGAATTACAGGAGTCCAATTCGAGATTTGGGTGTGGACACAGAACCAAACCATAGCATTTCATCCCGACCTCTCCCAAATCTCATGTCCTCATATTTCAAAACCAATCATACCTTCCCAACAGTCCCCTAAAGTCTTAGAACTCATTTTAGCATTAGCTCAAAAGTCCACAGTCCAAAGTCTCATCTGAGACAAGGCAAGTCCCTTCCGCCTATGAGCCTGTAAAATCAAAAGCAAGTTAGTTACTTCCTAGATACAATGGGGGTACATGCATTGAGTGAATACAGGCTTTGGGTGAATACAGCCATTCCAAATGGGAGGAATTGGCTGAAACAGAGGGGCTACAAGCCCCATGCAAGTCTGAAATCCAGCAGGGCAGTCAAATCTTAAGCTCCAAAATGATCCCCTTTGACTCCATGTCTCATATCCAGGTCATGCTGATGCAAGAGGTGGTTTCCCATGGTCTCGGGCCGCTTTGCCCCTGTGGCTTTGCAGGTGAATGAGACTTTTTAAATCTGCCTTCATAAAGAGAATCTATCCTTTTTTGTGGACCCCTGTGCTTTTTCTAGAGCTAATTATTTATACAAATTACTCATATTAAGTGATTCAATTTATTTCAAGTTAAGAGATTTAAAGTTATGTAAGTGCATACAAAGAAGAGACATTTATCTAACTTCCAGAGATTATCATGCAGTATTCAGAGCAAATCTGGATTTTTCCTTCCAAGTTTAAAAAAGAAGCATTTACCTTAAATTGCTTAGGGTGGTCTTTTGCCGTAAGACTAGAGCACCTTTCCTCTTTGTTAAAATGATTTTCACAATTCCAAGACTTCCATTGCTTGGAACAAACTCAAATATTAATTTGAATATAGCATACTTTTTCATGTATTGTAATGGTAAAGAGTTCAGATGCTATAGCAGGAAGACTTTGAATCCTTCCCAGTCTCCCCACAGCCTCTTATTATTTGTGTCATCTTGGGATGGATAATAAGCCATGCTGGTCCTTAGTTTTCTTATGTGTAAAGCTGAGTTAATAATAGAACTTCCTTCACAGGATTGTTTTCATGATTAAAAGTGTTAGAACAAGACCTGTGCCTATATTATAATGAGAACTCAATAAATATAAGCTAATAGTATTAGTTTCCTTAATAATCTTTATAGGTTAATTATTAAAATGATCCTGAAAATTATACTAATATAAATGGTCATAATTTATTAAGTCCTTACTATGTGCTAGGAACTATGTAATTATATAATTATAAACTACATATAGGAAAGGAATATTCTCACCGTTTCACAAACGGATATTCAGAGGATTTGAGTAACATCTAGTTCCCAAAGCTAGGAGACAGTTGAGCCAAGATTTTAACTCATAACTTTCTTTCTCTAAAGGCCTCCACTGTTTCCCTATTTAATAAAGTAAAATCACTTTCTTGACATTTTATAGTCTTGTGACAGGGTTTTACAGACTTTTTAAGGAATCTAAGCTCCATTTAATTTTTGTCCAAAGTATTTACAACAGTTTTAAATGAAATAATAGTAAGTAGAGCTAGAGGTCAAATTTTGCAAATTTGGCATTACCGGCCAAATCTGGCCTACAGATGTGTTTGTTTGGTTTATACAACGTTCACATTTGTCTGAATTAATTAGCAATGTTTAAAAGTGGGGGACTTCACATAAGAATGAAGGTTTATGGCTTCTGTTGAATTTATGAAAGTTCTGGCAGTTCTGGTTCCATGTGCTTCTTAAAAATCATTGAAGTTTAGCTAAGTAAGGACTGTACCCTTTTAGACTGGACCAAGTCTCTGGCTTGATCATTCCCACTTATTTTAGTTGCCAACCTCTCCCTGTAGATTGCAGTTTGTTTTGTGATCTTGCCGTAGGTGGTGAAAGTGATTTTTCAAATATGGTTTATTTTTCTTGGAGGAAAATGAAATGATAACATTAACCTTTCACTTACTTTTCCTGGTGTAGACTTAAATATACTGTTGTCAGCAAAAGTCTATTTCCCCATTTTGACACCGGAGCTGAAATGCTCTTTAGAAATGTGAGTCTCAGAAAAGATTCTCAAAAAGGGGACACCGTCATGTTCTCTGCTTGCCTAATAGAGGGCTTTCTGATTCGGGATTGAGCAAGGATAAACAACCAGCCGTAGAAGCATGTCCCTAAAACAGCACATTTCCTTGACGTCAGATCAGGTTTTCAAGCCATTAGGTCCTTCGTTCAGTGAGTATTTAAGATCTTAACACATGAATCATTCATAGAGTGAAGGAAAGAGCCCGCGGAATGTCTTCCTCTGTGGCAGGCATATGGATGAGATGTGGTATTGGAGGGTGTCCAAAACTCAGATTTCCAGAGAGCTTGGCAAGAATATGGAGAGAAGGATTAAGAAGTAGGAGGTTGTTTTAAAGCTTAAAGCATCTGTGCCAGTGGGACAAAAACACCACTACCTTTACGTTTTCCGCCCCTAAACTAAGGAAGTTCTGTGGTTGTTTATTCTAGAAAAATAGGCGTGCCTCCCTTTAGGGAAAATCAAAATGCAAAATTCTACATTTACAAAAAAAGAGAGATTGGGAATTTATGTCATAGAGTACTGTCTTTTATAGAAAGATCTTCTACATTTTTTTCCCCCAGAAAATAGCCTTCCCTAGGACATTTATATTATTGTTGTAGTTATAAAGAATTATAAGCAGATGAGAAAACTAGGGTTTGAGAAGTTGCCAAGTGTTCGTAGCAATCTCTGTGAGACCCGGGTTGAACTGGTCCTGGTTTCCTGGGTTTATCTCATCCTAGAGTACAGACTCAACACTGTGCCATGTGCCTCTCAAACTGCCAGTGCACCTTGTTTTCACAAAATAGTGTCACCCAAACCACAGACCTGTAGCTAAGACTATACATCCTGGTTCAGTTGAAACTAAGTATTCTTTCTATATATTAAAGATCTTTTATTTAGAAGCAAAGGAAAAGGTACTTGAGAATTATTAATAGCAACATTTTGGCACCTTTGTTCACTGAATTGTGGGGAGGTAGCTAAAATGAATAGCAGATGTGGAAAGGACAGTAACAATAAGGCTTCTATAAATGGAAAAATCTACAATATCTTTCAAACATTTTCCAGAAGACTGAACTTTTGTACACTTTTTGTTGTTTTAAAATGTGCTTATATTGCTTGGGTGTTTTATTCATAATGAGACAAGTCACATTCATGCCAGTGTACATGTGTGTTTTGAAATTCAGTAAAATAAAGCAAAAAAAAAAGTACAGTAAAATTTCACATAAAATAGGCTTTTGGCTTATATTTACCACTGTAGTATCTTCTTTAAAGATCTTATGTGAAGGGAAAAACACCTTAATAAGATGTAGTTACTTTTAGTCATATAACCTATTTGATTGCTTCAGAAGCTTGAGGTGGCATAGGTTTATGTAAACCCTTAATAAAATTATGGTTTAGTAGACAAAAGATACCTGGGTTGTTTATTTTCCAATTAAAAACAATATTCTTAATACTTATTTGAAAAAAACTTATTTGGTGAAGAGGTGGGTTAATGACTAATAATTCTTTTAGATATGGCCACAAAATGGTGAGCACTCATGCCTGAGGAGTAGGAGGTGAAGAAAGAGCCAAATGCATGAGGTGATGATGAATAATTCTCCATGAGCAACCAGCAGTAATCATTTCCACGGCCATATTTAAAGTGCTGCATTATGTTTGTCAAAGAGCCAACCATGGACAGTAGACAATTTGGTATGTTTAAATTTTGCTTTTTGACTCATGGAAATAAACAGTCAGCACCTCAATTCAAGAACAAGAGGCTCTCCAGCAAAACCAACAGCACACCAGAAAGAGGTTTACATATCTATTTATTCATTAGGCTGAAGGTAAAAAGACTCTCACAATAAAGAAATCAAGTAAAGTTTTTCAGCAAATGATAAATATGGAATATTTAAAAGTTTCAATCAAGGCAAACATTGCAAATAGATGGCATTTGAGTTTGTAATATATTACTGAATAAAACCAATCAGCCTATTGATCAGCACAGATAACAGGATTTATCCCTTTGTTAGCAATGCTATTACACATGTAAGATTCCATTAACTGTGCACTTAGGCATGTTTCCTTTGTTTCCTTTATGTGGCATGAATGGTCCCTGTTTATCCAGCTGTCCTATACCCATGCCCTTTCATTGTACCCTTCACTGCCTCTGTGATTGCCCATGTCACCTGCTTGGACCAATGGTTGGTAGCAAACTTGAGACAAGTAGAGTGTGAAATGGCACTTGTAGGCTTCTGTTTTTTCTTCTCCTCAATTTTGGCGCGAGAGCATGCTTAAGCTTACCTGCTGAGTGATGAGAGACACATGGTCTAGTCACTTCTGTGACTATAGCCATCAGATATGCGAGTGAGCCCACCTGAGACCAGCCCAGCAGAATTTAACTTGATTTGCTGACTTGAAGGCTTGTAAGCTTAGTAAAGGCTATTTAAGACATTACATTTTGGGGTACTTTTATCATGCAGCATTTATATGCAATAGAGAGAAATACTTTTATTGGGGCAAAGAAGAAAGGCATTTATAATAAAGATATCAAGAAAGAGAGATGTAAATAACTATGTTATTGCAATTGATACATAAGAAAAAATTTTTGAAGTTTCAATCATGGAAAACATAGTAATTAGATGGCATCTGAATTCTAGTTATTGTTAAAAGAAAATATATAACTAGTTGACCAGTATAGATCTGTCAAATATTTCTTTCTTTAATTAGATAAGTTGTTACACATGTAAAATTGCCTGACTTGGGTACATATGCATGTTTTCTCCGATTGCCTTATAAATGTGGCATGAATGTGCTTATATGGTTAATGCTGTTCTTTTTATGTGTCTTTCTTCATTTTATGCTAGAGTTCTCAGCAATTGGATTGATGTCAAAATTGGAACATTTTCAAAATACTTGGGATAAAATCAAGGAGAAAGCTAGGTGAAAAAATCTGTAGAGGTAAAACAAGAAAAAAGGTTTTACATCAGAATATGTCTATCAGAGAACTGTTGTGATATGGATCTACCCAGATGGGCAAGTATCAGTCCTATTGAAACAGCAGCCTTCTTGAATAATTTCCACTCAGATAGCATAGTACAAATCAATGAAGCCTTTTTTGAGGGCAATATGATATAAAATGAGTCATATCTTAGTCTTCTTGCAAATGTAATTGTCCACTGTGCGGCCCTTTGGAAATAGGTGGATGGCATGGAGTTTTATTGGTTTATATAAGTATACTTAAACTGAAGACATTTTGGACCTTTCTGATTCAGGGGTTGCATATTCTCCTGCTACTATAGCTGACCTGGTTGCAGAGACCTGGGTAAACCATCCATTTTTCAATTTGGAAAAGAGTTTATATATTACCCAGTTCAGCTCCACACTAGTACAAGAACCCCTTGAAAATAGACCTGTGGTCTTTTCTTGGCCATTTTCAGTTACTGACAACTCAGACTTCATGAGGCAGTCTAGTCATCCTTGTTTGTTGTAAGATTCTGTTGTTCATTCGTAACCTGATCCTCCTCATTGCTGACCATAGAACAACATAAAATGTGTCTGTTTTTTCTTCAGTGTGACTGCACTGTCAATGGTCAAGATGACTTTTATAGCCACAGCCCCAAGCCCTTTCAGTTTGCATCACACAGTGAGATTTCAGCACTCAGGATCATCACAGTCAATCTTGCTGTGCACACTGTTTTAAAATACCCTTAAAGTTAATGAAAATAAATAATGTGTGTGTGTGTGTGATTACTGCAGAACTCTGGTACCACTTCTTCTGTTAATCCAGAGTGTCTGTTTCCACTAATCCATCACTACTCCACAAATTGATTATTTAGCCATTTTGTCTGTTAGAATACAGTAAGAAAATTGAAACTACCTTAGACATTTCCAACAAAGAAAATTTAATAGAAGGAATCAGTTACATAAGCAATAGACAAGTTGAGGAAATGGGGAAGCAACCTTGAGAATAGCCACACCGCAGAATGCTTCTGTCTAGAGATCTGGAGGAACAAAACTAGGTGGTGTAACAGAGCCCAAGATCTGAGTGCACCCAGTGGAAGGTAAATCACAGTGGGTCTTCCTGGTAGAAGGTGAGATTATTAGGGGAGGGACTGTCCAGCAGGACCCAGACCCATGGACCTGGAGCCAAGGAGGAAAAGTACCCACCACTAGGGATGCCACATGTAGGAGTATGGAAAAAGAAGAGGGAAGAGAGGAACCTATAGAGGAAGCTAAAAAAAAAGGAACTAAAAAGTATAAAAACAACTAAGAGGCTGGGCATGTGGCTTACACCTGTGATCTCAGCACTTTGGGAGGCTAAGGTGGGAGGATCACTTGAGCCCAGGAGTTTAATACCAGCATGGACAATGAAGTGAGACCCTGTCTCCAGAAAAAAATTTAAAAAAAAATCCAGGCACAGTGGCATGCACCTGTAGTCCCAGCTACCCTGAAGGCTAAAGTAGGAAGATTGCTTGAACTCAGAAGTTTAAGGCTGTAGTGAGCTATGATGCTGTGATCATGACAATGCACTCCAGCCTGGGTGGCAGAGCGAGACCTCATATCTAAAAAAATAATTAATTAATTAATTAATTAAAAAATTAAAACCTAAGACAAAGTGGTATTAAGGGAAAAAGAATTTACCTTTTCAAAAATAAAAAGATAGGAAAAGGGCTAAAAATATTGATTGGTTTTGGTTTTGGCCAGAGGGTCTCTGATGATATTTTCAGTAAAGTGATGGAGAAGAAGATAGATTATAGGCTGGTGAATAAACAAAATGAGAGAAACAGTGGAACATGGTGTAGATAACTCATAAGAAGTTTGATTTTGATGGAAAAGTGAAAAATATGTTTAATAGCTATTAATTAATATGTAATAATAAGCTGGATGTAATAATGAACTGTTGTATGTTCTTGGTCAGGAAAGGAGTTAACAGTATCTCACTAAGAAACTCTTGAATGCATATACATTTATTTTGAAACATAGTTACTTAACACTTGGCACTTTATAATAATTGACAATATTTATCAAGTCCTTGACTCTATGCCAGGCATTGTGATTTGCATTTACCTATATGAATGCACTTAATTCCCACCAAAGGCTGATCTTATCTAGACAACTCTGAGTTTCTGTTGTCTTTGACTGCTGCTGGACACGTAAGTTATTTCAAGCACACCTCTCTTCTTATAGATTCATTTTCGTATCACTTATCCAGGAAATAATGGAGAGCAGTGAGTACCGTTCACTTGGCTCTAGCCATTATTATGTTCCCTAGTATTTCTAGGTATTTATCTGCCCTCATGGCACACAGTGTGTTTGCATTTTCTGACCCCTTTGCTGTTAGTCATGTGACTATTTTTGGCCAATGAGATATGAGAAGTGCTATGTGTTACTTCTGGGCAATTCATTGCAAATGCAAGTTGATCCAGGAGTGTTTCTTCCTCTGTAACGTTGGTGAGCAATATTCTATACGCAGTGGTTGCCTCACGAGCTCACTCATGGGGAGGTGAGCCCCTAGGCAACTTGTAATTAACATTTAATAAAAAGAAAAAATAAACATTTGTGGTTTTACTGAAATTTGGGGTATATTTGTTATCTCAGCATAACCAAATGGGTATATTTTCCAAATTGTTCTTCTTTGTCCTCTGGAAGCTACACTACAAAGCAAATAAACTCCCTCCCATTATTGGCCTGGGAGGAATCATAGAACAAAAGGTTTGATGTGTATACTTTGGGCTGACACTGCTCCATTTAAAATGTTGGTTCCACCACTTACTAGCATGGTGGTTTTCAGCCATTTATGTGATCTCTCAGAGTTTTACTATTCTCATTTGTAAAATGGATATAAAAATCATATTTATTTCAAATAATTTCTGAAAGGATAAAGTTACATTATTATATAAGGTGCCTAGCACAAAGTTCACTCATAGTGATCATTCAAGAAGTGTTTCCTGTTATCATTGATCACTTACCCCAAATTCTTCCAATTTTATATCTTAACTGAAGTTTCCTTGTCCATATATACAGATACATACGTATTCATCTGTTGCTCATTTTTTAAATATCCTTAGAGTCAGGAGTTCATATTGGGATCTGCATGCTTCTCAGAGCTACTTCTAAAATCTCTACTCTTTTGTACTCATGCTATTTGGATATATCATACTTGGTTCATTTCTTATTTCCATCATCTAGTTATTTCCAAGAGATTCCTCTTTAATTTGCTAGGAAATGTGGAACCTCACTCAGCTTTTCCCCTTATCTTTAAGTGCTTCCACCATTATTATCCCAGATTTCATGTTGACAAACCATCAGAAAACTCCAAATTGAAAACAAAATATGAAAAACTCAAACCCAGATTTTCACTTCTCAACTACCTCTTGCTGCCTCTACTCCACTTGAGAACTCAAATTCACTCTAGTAAATAACATCAGACAATATCCTTTTTTTTTTTTTTTTTTTTTTTTTTCCAGACAGGCTCCCATTCTGTCCCCCAGGCTGAAGTGCAGTGATGCCATCTCGGCTTACTGTAACCTCTGCCTCCCGGGCTCAAGTGATCCTCCTTGCTCAGCCCCCAGTAGCTGGGACTACAGCCATGTGCCACCATGTCCAGTTAATATATACACGTATGTATGCTACTAATGTGTGTAAATATACACACATATACACATATATGCACACATATGTAATAAACACCCTTTTATATATACATGTATACACAAAAATAAAAGGGAGTTTATTAGAGAGAATTGGCTTACACGCTTACAAGGTGAAGTCTCATGATAGGCTGTCTGCAAGCTGGGGAAGACAGAAACTGGCTCAGTCCAAGTCTGAAAGTCTCCAACCAGGGAATCCTGACAGTGCAGCCTTCAGTTTGTATCCAAAGGCCTGGGAGCTCCTGGCAAGCCACTGGTGCAAGTCCCAGGGTCCAAAGGCTGAATAACTTGCAGTCGGATGTTCAAGGGCAGGAGGGACGGGAGGAAGCATCCAGCACAGGAAAAAGATGGAAGCCAGAAGACTCAGAAAGCCAGCTTAGGCCACCTTCTTCCTCCTGCTTTGTTCTAGCCACACTGGCAGCCAATTGGATGGTGCCCACCCACACTGAAGGTTGGTCTTCCTCTCCCAGTCCACTGACTCAAATGTCAATTTCCTCTGGCAACACTCTGACAGACACACCCAGAAACAATACTTTACCAGCTATCTACATATCCTTTAATTCCATCAAGGTGAAACTTAATATTAACCATCACAGTGTCAAAGTAAGAATACAAATGTCAAAGTAAGAATACACACCCTCGCTCAGCACCGAAGTCTGTATTCTAGACAGACTTTACAGTATGCCACAGAGTAGCAGTGTTAAAAAGAAAATGCAGATTTGTAAGGTTCTATAAGATATTGTTATTATTTTTTTGTGGACAAGCCTCAAGATTTATATCTATTGTATTCTGCAATGTGTCCAAAATGTGTGATTTTTTTGCGACTACTTTGTGTCCAATTTTTATTTGTTAAATTGATTTTAATAGGTTTTAAATGCAAAATAGAAGAAAATCTGTTGAGTCTTTAACAAGAGTTTATATTTCTTCAAAGGCCAGTCAAATAAATTCAGTGACTGAAGCAAAGACAGTAGGAAACGGTGAACATCATAATAAAATGGAAAGCATAGATCCTGCCTAAAGACATTTACATTCATGTTTTAGAACAATATTTATACCAAACAAAATATATATGTGGGGTAACATTGACTCCCATGGTTTCTACTCTTGCTTCAATAATAGCCTTAATTAGAAGGAGCTTTGGCTGGAGATAGTCAAAACTGTAGCAGAATTTAAATTTTATAGCAAATCTTACACTTCTTAGTTCAAGTTGAGAATTAATTAGAGTTTCCCCACTCCATGAATACTTTATGAAAGCAAAAATAACCTATTTATTTGGAAAGGATAACAAAAAGAAAAAAAATATGAAATTATGTTGTCTAGGTGTGTTCCTAAAATGGCGAGAGAGAATGTAGAGAGAGAAGGGGAGAATCTTTCTGTCCTACAGGCTACATGAATTCTTTTTCCTCCAGTATCAAATCTAGATTTGTCTGGGGGACTTTCAAAACCCTTAAAGGAAAGCAGGAAAAATAGTAACTGCTGAGGTTCAGAACTAAAGACTTAACCATGATGCTCTAATCTAGTCAAGGGAAACCAGTTCATAAAAGAAATATCAGACACAGGGTGATGGTGGTGGCAGCCCATCTGGAGCAGCCGCTGTGGGGACACCAGCTGTAGTGGGGGAGGCGAGACCAGAGCTGCACACTCTGTGGAGTGGCAGAGGCCGGGAAAAGGTGGGAGTCCTGCCCCCTACTGTGTTGGCAGGATGGGAGCCCTGAGCTCTTGAATACAGCTGCAGCTGCCTAGCCATGGCTCCAGACGTAGGCATCTCTGCAATCTCAGGGGTCTGGGAAGCTTCCCCTGCCCCCACAGGCTCAGAAGTACCTGCTCCCATTCCCTAACATCTCCCCACTTCCAGTGCCCACTCTGATTTCAGGGCAATGTTGAAGCTAAGCACGGGTGCTCTTGTGACCTGGCCGGGTGTGCATGCCCTCGCGGTAGTGCTGACATACCAGCCCCCTGCTGCCTAGGTCCTCTCTGAAGCTTTGGGCACTGATGAGCTCAGGGAGGGAGGCCGGGAGTGGGTGGCTTAAGGTGACTTGGCATGGGCCTGCAAGCGCCCCTCAGCGTGAACAGCCTGGGCACCATGGCTGGCATGTTGATAATGGCAGGAAGCAGACAGGTTCCTAGATGGGAAAGGGTGGGTCCCCGGCGAAGCCCCACCTTCAAGCCAGGATTGGCCTGAAGCCTGGAGGCAGGCTGCCAGTTCCTAGTGGAGTCTGTGACCTGGAGTGAGAACCTATAGTGCTTTTTCCAGGTCTGCTCATGGCCACCCATGGACCAATTAGCATGCACTACCTCCCGTTTGAGCCCATAAAAACCCTGGACTCAGCCAGATTCACACACTCATCGGGATGACCTGCTTGCAGAAAGGAGCTACCCACTATGGGTCTCCTCTCTGCTGAGAGCTGGCCACTTATCAGGATGACCTACCTGCAGAAAGAAGCTACCCACTTCAGGTCTCCTTAGAGCTATTCTGTCACTCAATGAAGTGTCTCTCCATCTTGCTCACCCTCCAGTTGTCCATATACCTCAATCTTCCTGGACATAGGACAAGAACCTGGGACCTGACAACTGGCAGGACGGAAAGAGCTGTAACACAAACAGGGCTGAAACATGCCCCCCACTTGTCACATTGCATCCAACAAGTAGAGGAGAGCTGCGACCCTTCTGGGAGCCCAGTCCCGAGAGCTCCCCAAGCCAGGACTGTGACACACTGTAACACCCTCTTTGGGGCTCTGTGGTTCCTGGCATCTCCAGGCTTCTTGGTGCCATCATGTTCCTCTTGTCTAGATGCTGGTACCTATAGTGGAAGCTGCTCGCGGTACGTGTAGTCCAGCCATAGCCTCACACAGAGCTGACACCTGTGCTGGTGCCTGGAGCTGCCCACCCTGCCACCGCAACTGGCATGCCTGGCTGGGTGTGGTGGCTGAACTCTGTGCTTGTTTGCTCACACACCCCTTGCCACTCCATGCCTGGCTCGCCCTTGTCAGGAGTGGGATCCAGACTGGTAGCACCAGCGGAGTGAAGCCTGCTGGGCAGAGTGGGTAGAACAAGCCCAGACAGGAATGAACAAAACCCAAGCAGAGGCACCACTGGCCATAGTGCTTTTCTGGCTGGTGAAGGAACGCCCTGAGGATCTTGTGACAATGGTATGCCAGCTACCACTGCCCACCCAATCCTTGATATCATGGCAGACTTTGCTAGATGATCTAATATTCTTTCTGGGTGCAGCCCTTTCCAACTCTCAGAATTGTTCTCAATACAGAGATTACCACTATTTGAGTTTTACATTAGTTAGGTCAAGGTCTACCTGGAAGCATTTTTTTTTTCTTTAGAGACATGCGGACTTTGAAATGATAGCATAGAGCCTAGTAAGCACTGACATTTCTATTTAGAAGAGTGTAATGAGTGAAAGCTGATTCAGTGATAGAAACAATTCATCATGGATATGAGTCTTTTAGTTTCATGACTATATGCTTAATTTTTATGCTTTATCTTCTGAATCAAGCCTTTATATATTAACTATAACATTCTCCTATATGGCCTCTTCCTTCCTATCTCCCTCACACATTTACTAGATGAATCTATCATAAACTCCACTGTCACAATATCACTCTCCTGTTCAAACCATCTATTGTGGTTTTCTACTATATCCAATAGCTCTATCTATTTTGTTTATTAAAATAAAGAGGACTGTGATTCAGAAAGCTTGGGAACCTGTGAGTTTCCCTATCACCATAGGGAATATCAATAGAGAACGAGTCTCTATTTATATGGCATAGAGCAGTAGTGTTCTACACAAAAATCAGTTTGGGAAATGCTGACATAATGCAGGCATAGACACATATTCACTTTGTGGAGCATTTCCTAATTACAAACAACCTGATAAGAAATAGAATTGCATAGGTTGATAACAAAAATACAATTGAGAGTGAATACTCTGGAATAATGCTGTACATGGAATCCATGCTTTTGTATGCAGTACCACCATGCTTAATTCATGGCTTGCCTATTGTCATGATAAACTAGTTTAGTTTTGATTTTCTTTATATTTCCTGTTTTTTTCTCCAATGCTTTAAGAATGGCTTCCAAGGCCTTATTTATATTTCTAAATTAATGGATTGTGTAGGGAAATAGGACCAAACAGTGAAAGAAAAAGAAAGTAAGCACTCACAAATGAGTCCATAAATGAATTTCAGAGTAATGTTTGCTGACAAAATTGTGTTGTGATTTTCTTTTCTCCTGGTTTTCCATCCGTAGATAACAATACCATACGTTTGTTTTTATGGTCTTTACTTTGTCTTTTATAGGGTCTGATAAGCAATTTGAAGTCTGAAAATAAAGATCAACTTTTTGCATTTCCAGGGTGATATTAGGACTTCGTGGTTGTTTGCACAGTTCCACTTAAAGATCACAATCTCGAACACATTGATGAATAAAAATGTCTTCCCCATACCAAAGTAAACCTGTAAATACTGAACTGTAGAGCAAGCTAGGGAAGGGCATCACACAATTCTGGCCTTTAAATAAAAATATATATGAATCCAAGTGCATTTCTTTGATGTAAGAAAATGTGCAAAGCAGTTATGTGGAGATGTGAAGGTGGTGCAGTCTGATACTGCAGATGCGGTACCCAGCATCCTTGGTCCCCAGTGTGGTTGGCAAAATCAGGGGCCACAGAGATGTCTCTGTCCTCATCCTCAGAACCTGTGGATGTGTCACCTTATATGAAAGAAAAAAGGGTCCTTGCAGATGTGACTCAGGTTATAGACCTTTAGATAATGAAATTATTCTAAATTATCCAGGTGGGCTCAATGAGTTTTTAAAAGTAGAAGAAGGAGGCAGAAAAGTGGGTCCGAGGTACGTGACCTGAGAAGGACTCACTTACTATTGGTTTCAAAATAGTGGAAGGTGGCCATTAGCCAAAGTATATGCTTCCCTCTAGATCTTGGGTATGACCCTCAGTTTACAGGCAGCAAGGAATATGAATTTTTCTTTATGCTGGGAACCTCTATTCTAGGAAAGGAGCATAGCTGGCCAGTGTCTGATGAGACTTATACCAGACTTCTAACTTACAGAATTGTAAGGTAATAAATTTGTGAGGTTTCATGCTACAGTTTGTGGTCATTTGTTGCTGCAGCAATAGAAAAGATGCACCAAGTAACAAATAACATTAGGTAATCACTATGGAAGTACATAATGGGAAATAAATACAGCAGGGATTTCTATAGCTGGGATCTGTCTTCATCAAGCAGCTTGTATTCTCCCCTGTTTTATTGGAGAAGGTCTGTGTCATATGCACTTTCTATATGTATCTATTGATTGTTTTCAAATTTAGGCATCAGGACATCCCTGGAGAGTGTTTTCCTTGGAGGGCATGTGATTAATAACTACTTTTGAGTACTTCTTCTAATATCTTATCCTAAGATATTCCTTTGTATATTGGCATTTTGCTATTTGTAACAGAGTGGCAATTATAGTTGAATTGTAAATATTTAAAGTTCTACAAAAAGTCAAACTTGTTACCAGAACTGATTTTGTCCTATAATAGTCTAATTATAAAACAATATTAATAATAATGTAGTATTGATGTTTTCCTCATACACCCACTGATTTTGAACTCTTATTCCATTGTTAATTCAACTGTTTTATGATTGTGATGTTTTATTTTACATATGCTTAGAAAAGTCTCAAAGCCAATAGGGCAAACCCATGCATTATTGGTATTACAGTAAATATTTACACATTTGCTAATAAATGTTTAACACATACTTATAGGTCTTGAACTGACTCTAGATTTATTTGACATTTTCCTCTCTTGTTGTAATTGAGAGATTTAATCAATTTATTTAAATTCATCCATTGAAATTGTATTGAATACTTGCTGGATACTACACACTGCTACAAGAACAGAGAAGATAGAGTTAAACCTTGTAGGTCTCGCAGTAAATCTAGGGAGTCATAGCAGTCAACAAGTGGGAGAAGATTCCTGCTGAGCCAGAGAATCAATTGGGATAGGCACCATCTGTGAGTAAAGCAAACTTTTTTCACGTCTAATTATATCCCCTAAGTTGTATGTGGCTAGAAATTACTTGAAAACAATCTTGAATTCTGATCTCATCACAGGTTAAGACATTCATGCCAATTTATTTGAATTAGGATGAATAACTAAATTGTAGAGATTTGACTGAAACTACCTAGGAAAAAAATCTAGAGAAAATATCCCTTAGAGGGAAACTGATGGCTGGTTAGAAATTTCAGAGTCACCAGCAAAACCTGGGAATTAGAGGAGAAGAACATATGGTTCTTAGGAGACCTTGATGGCTCAAATACTTGCTGGGTAGTATAATGGTTAAGAGTATAAGCTTCTAGAGCCAGACTGCTTGGGTTCAAATGGGGGCTCTGTCATTTAGTAGCTAAGTATCCTTCAGTAAGTTATTTCTGTGTGAAAAATAGCACCTATATTAGAGAGTTTTCATAAAGATTAAAATGAGTCTATAGAGTCATTCCTTGGTATCTGTGGGAGATTGGTCCCAGATACCAAAATATTCAGGACCTCCCTCCCTGGATACCAAAATATCCACAGGTGCTCAAGTTCTTTATATAAAATGCCATAGTATTTGTATATAACCTACATACATCCTCCTGTATACATTAAATAATCTCTAGATTACTTATAATACCTAATGTAAATGCTATGTAAATAGTTATTATACTGTATTGGTTTTTAAATTTGTATTGCCTTTTATTATCATACTTTTTTACTGTTTAAAATATTTTTTCAAGTATTTTCAACCTACTGTTGGCCAAATCCGTATATGCGGAATGGAGGCAGAGGGCCAACTATATGTCTAGGGCACTTATGCAAGTTTCAGACATGTATTTGGTTTTCAATAAGTATAGCTACTATTACTATCCTTAGGAAGAAGAACTGCAGGGCTTTTCTAGAGGAGCTGAGCACATTTACATCTATTGTGCATTGCTATTTGTAGATGAGTGGGAAGCCCTGGAGGCCCAGTAGGCAGTAGAAACTTTATTTGTTGGCTTAGAGATGAGAAGCAGAGGGAAAGCAGGGCTCATCCTGGAATGCAATTAAATTGATGGTGTAGGAAATAGCCCAAGGAATCTTGGTGGCTAACAGGCAGTGATCCAAGCAGAACAGGAAGACCATGGCCTTGAGTAGAGTGACAAGGGAGACTGCTGCTGAAAAGAAGTTAAACAGAAAGGCTATCTGTCCGAGCAGGTTTACAATCAACCTATTGCAGGAGCACCTGTTGGAGAATCCTCCCCATAGAGATTTCCATGGACATTCTAGAGGAGAGTAGAAGAGATCTGTAAAGAGAAGGCAGCAGGGGTTTTGTGTTGGCAAAGTAAGAGGGGCTTTCAAAGTAATAGGGTTGCTTATTATAATGTGACCTTAAGAGTGCCTACAATTTGGTGAGAATTGGAGTTCCTTCAGGTTATATAAACTACATACTATATAATGTGATATCTAAAGGTCGACCGGGAGCTCAGGGGAAGGACCACATTTGGCCCGAACATACTGAAAAGGTTGAAGTGACACATGGAAAAACAACTTTGGGAAAAGTTAAAATAAGATGTGCTAAGGCTGTGGGTAAGGAGAGAGCTTAATTCATTTTCTTTTTTGCATTCTACTTATGTTAATGCCTTAACTTATAATGGTGCCTTATATTTTGGTTGCTGTATAAGGAAATAATGTTCAATTGGCCTTTGACCTCTCATTGCTTACAAACTCAGATTATACTGGTAGAGTCTGTCAATTCTTTACATTTGTTATGCATAGTTTATACACTTGATTCTTTCATAAGCAGTGAAAAGGTTGTATGCACACTAAAAACTCACATATTCATTCTTCAGAGAGCATACTTTCCAAATGGTTGTAGCACATCAGAGAAAAATGTCACAAATCAACTATGAAGGTTTTTTATATATATATATACACACATACACACACACACACACACACACATACATATGCTGGCCACCATGACGCAGCAAACTATGTACACAGTAATTAAAGGGAACATAAGGATACACGTGTGTGTGTGTGTGTTGTTTTATACATGGCCTGTACTCCCATAATATAAAACAGTGCCAAAGGAACTCGTAGTCCTAGTAAGCTTTTCATATTTGTGCCTACTAATACAGGCTACATTTCTGAATTCATTAGTTAATAGTACAGATATATAATAAAATACATTGTTGAAGTCAGATTCAAATTCACTTCACATTTTGCTGCAATAATTGATCATAGTCTCTTAAATCAGAAAGAACTCAGATGTCAGATACTTCAACCTTTCTCCCAATGCACAAAACCTTTCAACAGAATTTCTGAGAGACTACATCTAATATTTGATTGCCACTTTCATGCCATTGATATTTTGTTGATATCTTTCTCTAGTTTCTGGTTTGCTTCCAGTCTGTTAAATAACATGTACCAGATTGATGTACTTTCTCATCTCTTTTCACTCTTTTTCCCTTAATGTCTTTCCTGCTCTTTCTTCTTTACCCTTCTTTCCTATAGTTTTCAAATAACAACTATAAATATGAATTTTTATCCATAATTTTATCTTGAATTCTGAGGTTGTCACAAATTTTTATTTTGTAGTCCCATTAGAATTACAACTGAATATGTCTGAGATTTGGGTTCTCTATTTTGTCTGATGTCACTACACTACTATGGGTTTAAAACCCAGGCATTTCCGCCCTTTCTCTCTCTCATTCCCTATACCAAGTTAGTAGAGAGGGAAAAATGAACTGAAAACTCATAGAACTTAGTATTGGTTTTAGCCTCATAGTTAACTGCTTCCAGAACCATTGAAAAATTCATTTAATTGCTTTGAGCTTCAATTTATCTAACAAATGAACTGATTGGAATACATAACTTCCAAAGTCCTTTCCAGTTATGACATTCTTTTCTTATATACCTAAATCCTATCAAGTCTTTTGTATCAATGTTTTCTTGCAACTATCTCCTGTATTTCAACCTTTACCTCCACTGACTCCATCTGCATGACTTCATTTAGTCTTTCATGTCTTCAATGGATTTTCCTCATTTAGTTATTTCTTTAACTTATCTTTCCAATAAATTATTGCCAGAGTAATTTTCCTTAAACATAACTATGGTGATATCATTTTCTTGTTCACAACCATGCAATGACTCACTATTTCCTAAGCATAAAATCTAAAGCCTATGGTCTAACTCCAAACTGTGGCTTCATCTCTTAATATACATTATGTATAGTTCTAGAGGCAACTTAAACTGCTTGCTCTTCCCATACATGTCTCTCAACTTCTAGTCCATGTTCCTTTGCTCAATCTGTCTCCTCTGCTTGGAATTCTTTTTATTTCCATTTCCATATACCCACATCCTGTTCATTCTTCAAACCTCGTATATTTGTTGTGAGAATCAAGTGAGATGCATGGAATGTATTTTGCAGAGTTCCTTCATGTTACATTCTTAGTAAATGTTACTGACTTTATAATTTTTGGTGTTTTCTAGGTTAGAGTACTAATTTGTGCACCTTCTGGACTCAGTATTTAGTAGTGAGTTTTAAATGATATTGTTGGAATACTTTATTTGAATTTTGTTTATAATTTTACAATTTTAAAAAATTGTGTTTGGAAGTATACGCAGAATGATTTCTGCTTTGGAGAATTTATTTCCAATTTCTTCATGTACTTGAGAATAACCACTTTTTAAAGGAGTCCCTGTGCATTTTCTGTCTGGAAAATGTGAATTTTAATATATCTTGAATTCTCCAGGTCCTTACTCATTTGTGTTGAATTGATTTGGCATGGATTGATGTAATGCACTGAGGTTTCATACTATGATTATTATTTTGTTAAAAATTATGTAAGTGAGTTTTTCTCCTTTGTGTTTTTCCTTGTTACTTGGCACATACATTTGATAATGAATATAATTTCTTTTAGATTGCTTCTTTTATATAATCCTCTTTGCATTGTTCATAGTTTTTATTTTGAATTTTACCTTGGCTGATGCGACTATTGCCACTTCTGTTATCTTTTTGTTTGCATTTTACAGATATATCTTTGCCTATCCTTTATTTATAACCTTTCCAAGTCATCTTGTTTTAAGTTTGTCTCTTGTAAACAGCATATTGTTGGATGTTGTTTTCTACTCCAATCTAAGAGTCTTTGCCTTTTAATTGGGGAGTCCAACACATTTACATACATTGTCATAACTGATATGTTTGGTCCTACTTCTGTCATCTTGTTTTATGGATTCTATTTTCTGTGCTTCCTTGCCATTTTCTATGTTTCCTCTCTTGATATTTGGACCATATTTTGTTTGCTTTTATCTTTTGAAGGGATTTAAAAGAGAGAGAGAGCTTTAAAAGAGAGTTTTACATTCTACCAATTATATCTTTAAGTTTATCTTGTATACATTTAAACCAATATTTCTCTAATTAGGATATTTAAGAGCAAAATAGTATCTTTGGTCTCATTTTGACATACCATGCTTTTATTTTTCCTCTTTCCCTGTGCCAACTCTTAGTAGTTCATAGTGTATGGTCTTCTTTTGTCTTCTCTTTCAGTAAAAATTTTAAATAGGAAGTTGAAAATGGGTCTATGAAGTACTTCTGGCACATCATCAACCCTTTCATTTTTCCTGATAAGTAAACATCTTCTCACTTTGTAACACTGGAGGAAATTAAGAAAGGTATTGGGATCAAAGCTATGACTACTCAAGTTAAAAACAAATTTGGTGAAATGTGTCACTAAAGTCCAGCTATGCTGTCCTTATTCAGTTCTCAGGCACATTAATCCTTTTTTAATCATTATGTCTTTGACCAAGACTTGATATTTTTCTTTCAGTCTCCCTTAAATATCACATCCTCAGCAACACTTTCCTCAACTAACTGAACAAGAGTGAATCTCAATACCCCATTCTTTTTTTTCTTAGCTTTCTATTTTCCTTCATAATATCTATCACAATGTTAATTATATGTTAACTCATTTATTTGCTTGTTTAATGTGTATGCACTTGATCAGATAATAAGCTCCAAAAGTACAAACACCATATCTGCTTAATTTACCACAGTGTATCCCAGGCCTACCACAGTGAGTGCTTAGGATATAACTGATGAATAAATGAATGAATTGATGGCAAAGTGTGGCTGTTTAAGACTGCTATACTCTTTTATATTTTAACAAAACTTAAGCCAAATAACACCAACTCTTGCTCTCATCTAGTACAGTACTTAAGTACCTTGTATTAAGCAATCCTCACCCTCAAGTGTTATTTTTTTATTTTTTATTTTTTGAAATTAGATAGTTCACAAACACATTTTAGCGCTCGGCTCAATAACTGTAATGCTATATATACACCCATTAATTCCTGCCACGAATATGTTGCTTATTCATGGCTGCTGTGGATTTGCCATCTCAGAGATATCCTGAGGGTACCATCACATTTGTTGGACACTAAGGTCTCTTTCATGGCTCTGCTTGTTAGTGGTGGCAGAGATTCGAGTTACCCCGAATTACCGGTGGTGTGTCTGTATGGGTCCACAGCAACTTCAGTCCTCACCTCTGAAGAAGAAAGAATTGATTGGACTGAGAGGCATAAAGCAGAAAAAGAGACCAAGGCAAGTTTCAGAGCAGGAGTAGAAGTTTATTTAAAAGGCTTTAGAACAGGAAAGAAAGAAAAATTTGCTTGGAAGAGACTCAAGCGGGCACCTGAAGGTCCAAGAGAGAAAAGAGAACAAAAGAAGACAGCAAGAAACGGAGCCTTTAACCTTGATCTTAGGACTTTATAGGCTTTGCTCTTTCCCATGATTGTTGTTTTAAGGTGGGCTTTCTGCATGTGCAGTGCCCTCCTTACCCTTAGGAATTGAGCATGACCAGTGTGTTTAGGGAGTTATATGCATGCCCATCTGAGGCTTTCTTCCCTTTACTGGTGGAGTATACCCCCATAATATCATACTTCACTATTTTTGTCTCTTAACACATATGCCCAAAAAGTTGCTTCTCCTTGGGGCCTGCATTCAGTTAACATTTTTAATGTTAACTGGTGTGGACCATCAAGAAATTGTCTCTCCTTGGCTGCCGAATTATTAGTTTTGAAGAGGCAATGTGATAATTGCCAAACCATCATTTGACATTCCTAGTGGGTTGGGGGAGAGCTCTGTCTTGCCCTGCTCATTGCCTACCTAACTATCTGTAACATGCTCGCTGTTGATATTATAATACTGGAACCCATTTTGTAGAATTCTACTATGTTTTTCTCTTTCTTTCTTTCTTTTTTCTTTTCTTTTCTTCTTCTTCTTTTTTTTTTTTTTTTTTTTTTGACAGAGTCTCGCTCTGTCACTCAGACTGGAGTGCAATGGTGCAATCTCAGCTCACTGCAACCTCCGCCTCCTGGGATCAAGTGATTCTCCTGCCTCAGCCTCCTGAGTAGCTGGGATTACAGGCGTGCACTACCATGCCTGGCTAATTTTGTATTTTTAGTAGAGATGGGGTTTCATCAAGTTGGCCAGGCTGGTCTCGAACTCCTGGCCTTCAGCAATCTGCCCGCCTTGGCCTCTCAAAGTACTGGGATTACAGGCATGAGCCACCATGCCTGGCCTCTACTATGTTTTTCAATGCAGTGAGAAGAATGTGTATGTTTTCTAATCTGTGATAAGCTTCTCATGGACCCAGCGGCAATGTTATGGTTGCTGCAAGTGCCTCAAGTCCTTTATGAAAATAGTTTCTTGTCTTTACATGTAAGAACAGCTCAGGTGCCATTCAATAGGGTTGAGTGTGGAGCAGAGACCATTCTGACCTTTCCACTTATCATCTCTATCTGTGGACTAAATATAGCAAAACATCCTCTCCTTCTTTAGTTACAGGAATGTCAACTACAATCAGTCTTCTTCCCCTATTTATCAATTTTGCTCAGATATCAGAGGCTTAGGATAAGATCTTTATTATATACTTAAGAGACAATAATTGATGCTATACTTTATTATAGTTAAACATTTGTATAAGTAATCCTAGATTTCCCTTGAAAAGGTTATTTTATTCTCCCCTGAGAAGCAACTTCATTCTGTTAGTTAAAGAAAAACAAAAATTTTGTGGTTTATGACAATGAATTAGATTCTAATAAAGACAGTTGACTAATAGGCAAAAAACTGAAATCACCAAA